>NC_058411.1:127588491-127656469 GCF_002201575.2 Neomonachus schauinslandi | reverse complement strand
ATTTATTTATTTATTTATTTATTTATTTATTTATTTATTTATTTATTTATATCAGAAGGAAATCCTAGGACTTGAGACATACCACAAATATTACAATGCATGAAAACTATTCTTTCTCATATATTCTTTTAAAGTTTATAAGAAACACTTTTCAAATGCATGGTGTATTCCTCCAAAGTATCATTAGTCTAGCAATGCATTTTGCCCAAGATGCCCTGACTAAGAGTCCAAAGGGCTGTGATAAGGTTTTATTCATAGGCTGTGCCATGACATTGATTTGATTTGTTAAAGGTTTTTCTTCTTAAGACATTTTCTAACATTAAAGAACTTGACAAAGATCAGCCTTATAAAGGTTGCTCTTTGCTTGCTTTGATGATCTTGTGAAAGACACTATTTATTATACTATAGAATCCTTTTTAGAAGAATACACAGATGAACATATTCCATGGTCTCAGTATGAATGATAGCTATACTTTCTTGAACAAAGGGTCTGTGTTTTCTTAGAGGCAAACCCAAAATATAAAATTTGGAGTTCTTTTTAGAGTCATAAGCAGTAGTACTTGAAAAACAATTATGTTATATTCCTAAGGTGCTCTGTTAATAAAGCATTTACTCTAAAATGTATTTAATTTTTCAGTAACATTTTAAAGACAATTTTATTTTCTCTATTTTATATAAGATAATACCAAAACATGGAGAGGATCATTAAATTGTGCAAGAAATTCAATTAATAAAGTGAGAGAGGTAAATAACCATCTAACTTTTCTGATCCTCAGAGTCCTCGGGAGCCTTCTTAGTTTATCATTCTAAAAACTAGTGAAGTCATTGCTCACAACTAAATTCTTTGTCTTCTTTGACATTTAAGTCAGAACCAAACTAAAACATGAAAACTGTGGATGTGAATTGAAGGTTGGCCCTTGTTCACTCTACTGTGGGGTCCTCTTGTGCTCTGTGAGCGTCCATTATTCTGAATAGAGTGCTGGAAACTAATTTAAAAGTTTGTGTCTCCAATATAAGTAGTGCATTCTCTCTTACTTGTTAAATTAAATTATCTGACCTAGAGGCAACAAACAGATTAAGTTATCTACCTATGAAAAATTGGCCATGATTTTTTTTTCTCTATTAGGGATGTTATGAGTTGCTGAAATTCCATATAATGGACATAAAAATCAACAACAGAAATGACTGTTTTCTGCCAACACAAACATTATCTCTAAGGCAGCAATGAAAGATGCTCTTATCAGCAACAGAACAGACAGATATAAAATCTAATTACAAAAGGAATCTATACTAGAGAGGAGAAATTGCGACATTGGTGAGTCATGGTCTTATGATCTAGATGTGAAATGACAAAGTGACTCATTGGAGTATATCATGCTCCAAACTGGTTTTAACAGGACTGACCTCCACATTTGAAACATCTGCTACACATCACTGGAAATCTCAATCTGCTCGAACTTCAATACATCTGAAAACAAAACCCACCTTTATTTTGTCTTCTGCCCCCACAGTTAATTCTTCATAGTACCCAGAAAGTTCATTTAAAACACAAATAAATATACACCACTCTTCTGCTTACAATCGTCCAATGCTTCCCATCATACGTGGAACACATTCTAAACTTGGCCTGATCTGGCCCTGCCTTCTCTGACCTCATATATCTGATTCCCCCTGTGCACGACATTCTAGCTCACTGGACTTCTTTCTGGTCTGCAACAAACCAAGCTTGCCCCATCCCACAGCCTGTCCTTTCAATATTTCCTCTGTCAGGAGTAATCTGCCACCTTCTCCCACTCTTTTCTCTCTTTGTATCTCAGTGTCGAGTTACAAATCAACTCTCCAGTGAGAACTCTTTTAACCATTCTATCAAAAATATTCTTCAGCTAATAGTTCAATTGACTCTATAGATACTTCATTTTATTGAACTCTGCCTTATTGCACTTCCAATATTCCTTTTTTTGCAAATCAAAGGTTTGTGGCAACCCAGTGTCCAGGAAATCTAGAGGCACCATTTTTTCAACAGCATTTGCTCACTCATGTCTCTGTCACATTTTGGTAATTCATGCAATCTTTCAAACTTCTTTGTCATGATTATATTTTGTATGGTCACCTGTGATCAGTGCCTGATAACACAACATCCATTCTGTAGCCATGGATCAAGGAGTAATTTAGACTTTCAGGTCTTATTATTTGAGAAATACATTTTGAAAGGCTATAGCTGCCATAGATAGTGATTCCTCTGATGCATCTGGGCCAAATGAATTGAAAACCTTCTGGAAAGAATGCACCATCCTACATGCCATTAAAAAAGAAGAAGAAGAAGAAGAACCTCTGTGATTCATGGGAAGAGGTCAAAATATCAACATGGACAGGAGTTTGAAAGTAGTTGATTCTAACCCTCATAGATGACTTTGAGGGGTTCAAGATCTCAGGGGAGTAAGTAACTGCAGATGTGGTGGAAACAGCAAGAGAACTAGAATTAGAAGTGGAGCCTGAAGATGGGACTGAATTGCTGCAATCTCATGGTCAAACTTAAATGGAGGAGTTGTTGCTTCTTACGTTTGAGCAAAGAAAGTGGATTCTTGAGATGGACTCAAAGATACTGTGGAGATTATTGAAATAACAACAAAGGGTTTTCAATATTACATGAACTTGGTAAAGCAGCAGCAAAATTTGAGATCGACTCCAATTTTGAAAGAAGTTCTACTATGAGGAAAATGCTATCAAATAGCATTACGTGCTACAGAGAAATGGTTTCTGAAAGGAATAGTCAATCGATGCAGCAAACTTCATTGTTTTCTTCTTTTAAGAAGTTGCCACAGCCACCCCACCCTTCAGCAACCAGCACCCTGATCAGTCAGCAGCCATCGACATCGAAGCCGGACCCTCCACCAGCAAAAAGATTACTATTCACTGAAAGTTCAGATGATGGTTAGCACTTTTTAGCAAGAAGGCATTTTTAAATTAAGGTATGTACATTGTTTTGCTAGATGTAATGCTATTGCATGCTCAGTAGAATATAATGTAGTACAGACATAGCTTTTATATGCCCTGGGAAACAAACAAAAAAATTCCTTTGACTAGCTTTATTGAGACATCCAATGTACTCTGTTGGTCTGAACCAAACCCACCAAAATTTCTAAGTCATGACTATATACAATTTTCATCATAGGATTTATCATTCTTTGAAATTATTTTATTGATGAGATTATATACTTATTTCCTTACTTATTTTTCATCCTCCATCACTCTATGCAAGTTCTATGTGACGAGAACACATCCATTTGGTTTCTGGCCTTGTTCCCTGTCTCCAGAACAATGCCTGGTACTAAAAATGTAGTACAATGGACAGGGAAAGGTGGTAAGATTGATGTATTGTAGGAATCTGTGGGTTATTACAAGTGAAAAGGAAGGATTAGAGGCACTCAAGAACCCTGATAGAATTGGATAGACCTCATGTCTTTCTTCCCAACATGGGACAATTTACCATGAACACCTATCATGCCTTCTATTTCTGCTCTGCTATCCATTAAGAAGCCAAAACTCCTAAGTGACCCATGAATGCCAAACTCTAATTCATAGAGAGAATAGACATAACCTTACCTGATTCAAGCATCTACCTCTCCTTAACATTCAAACCCTTCCTCTGAGACTTTTGGAATATATTATCCATCATTAGCAAAACTCTTCTGATCTACACATATGTGAATGTTTCCTTCACTTTCCTATTCTGACTGAAGCCTGATGGGCCCTTGAGAATACTTTTTTCCATCCCATTGACCCTTTCCTATGTTTTCCACTTTCACTACTGTCTCCCTCTTATCCTTTGACTGTAGGAGGCATAGGTAGACTCTCTGTACTTACCTGGTTCACTGTCACTTTCTCACACACTCTACTACTACTACTGTCAAAATTCTTGGTAATGTCAGTATCTATATACTATGTCAACGTATCTTAGCCTCACAGTTCCTTGAGCAGTTCACCTCCAAGGATTTTGTTTTACATCATATATCTCAGTCTCCCACTCAAGAGGTTATACCCTAGAACTTGTTAATAGCAACATTTTATACCATCTCTTTAATCTCTATCCAATGCCTCTGATTCTTCCTTCTCACTTCTTCTAAATCCAGAGGCTCTTACAAATGCATCAAACTTGCCACCTTCTACTGTACATCCCACCTCATTCCTCCCTTCCTTACTTATCTCGCCTAGACTGTGCAGTCCAAAACAGTGGTTCTCAAAGTGTGGTCCTTTGACTGGCAGCATTAATATCACCTGTGAGTTTAGGAAAAATGAAAATCATGGGCCTTATCATCATCTATGGATTCAGAATCTCCATGGAGGGGGCCAGAATACTGTGTTTTTACAAGCTCTCCAGGTGATTCTTATGTACATTTAAGTTTGGGGATCATTGGTCTAACACAATCACTTCCGAATATATACTTAATTCCATGCTCCTCTTCCCTTTATCATATTCACCAGGAAAATCTCATACCACATTATATCCAACTCTGAAATACTCTAGAGCTGTTCCCCATGACTGGAAGGATCACAAACCATGATGAGTAGTTGCATTTGGCATTCATCAGCTTTTGTGAGCTCTTGGTGCTGCCCAGCTACTAGATTTTCCTGATGCAGTGATCTTCCAACTTGCCTCATGACTATTTCATCTATACTCTTGTTTCCACAAACCTCCAGCCCAATCTTTCCACCCCCTCCCTCACTGTCAACCAATGATTTTGTTTCCTATATCAATGAGGAAATGAAAACAATCAGAATTTCCATAACTATGACCCACATTTACTACCTACTCACACATTTACATATACATATACATGTAGGTATATGTATATTTTGCTCATCTGCCTTCCTTTACTGGATGAACCATCCCTCTGATTTCCTCTGGATTCTATTCCATTTCAAGGCCAATTCCAAAAGTATGGCTCTCGTGATTGTCCCTTCACTCCCTAGCAGTTTCGTTATTCATTCCTCCCAGATAATTCCAACTAGCCTGCAAATATTCTGTAATTTCTTCCATCTTAACAATAAGTCTTTCTTGCTGCCACATCTCCCTCAAGATACCACCCCAGTTCTCTTCCCAGTTTAGAGCAGATAGCAAACTTTTCTATAAAGGACAAGTAGCAAATATTTTAGTCTTTGCTGGCCAGATAGTCTCTGTTGCAACTGCTCAAGTCTGTCATAGTAGCACAAAAGAAGCCATAGACAATCTATAAAGGAATGAGTATAGGCATCTTCCAATAAAACTTTATTTATAAAAACAGGTCATGGGCCATAGATTGCCAAACCCTGCTTTAGAGCGAAACTCCTTGATAGACCTGCTTCTGATCACTGCTTTCGTGTCATAATCTCCTGTTTTATTTCCATTCCTTTCAGGCTTTCTTCTCCAGAAATCTAGGGAAGAACCTGTTATCAAGATGAGCGATAATCTCCATGCTGCTGACTTTATTATTCACTGTCACTGGTGACTCCCTCTCTACTTCTTTTGCTAAATCTTTCTCTTCTCCCCAACTTCTAAATGTTGACGTGCCCCAGAATCAGTCTTTATACATCCTCTCCCCTCAATCTTCATTTTTTTAAACACCATCTTTTTTTTTCACTTTGAAGTTTATATTTCCAACCTGCACTTTTCCCTCAATGCTCATTATGCAACATCTGTAGCTTTGAAAAAATGTAGAATCTAACCACTTCGTATTATCACCATTGCTGCTATCAGGACCAAGCTCAATTTCTAGCTTGGATTACTGCAATAATTCACAATTGATCTGCCTTCTTTCAACCTTGCCCTATTCCCAGTTGTAAGCTGTTCAGTGTTATAGTGATCCTCTCAAAACATTATCAGACTCATGTCATTTGTTTTCTTGATACTTTTCCAATATTCTCCCTCTCACATAGACCAAAGACCAAAATCTTTATATTGTCTTTCAAGGTCCTGGTGGACTTTGGGTGCTGCCTCTTCTCTGAATCCATCTCCTACCAATGCACCCCATGCTCCACTCTTGCTCACTGCCCTGAAGCTAGGTTCCTTGCTATTTCTCAAACATATCAAGCCCCCTTCTGCCTTGGGTATTCTGCACTTTACCCTCAAGTAGCTTCATGCCTCTGCCCAAGAGAAATATTAGTGGGGCCTACCCTGAGCATCCTATAAAAACACTATTAACTACTCCATTTTCACCTAATCACTGCCATCTCTCTCACTGTGCTTTCTTTTATACTTTGCACTTATCACTAGCTTGTGTATATTTAGCAATTTAATTTCTTCCTATTGTCTATATTTCCCCAACTAGAATACATAAGTTTGGTGAAGGAAAGGACTTGGACTTTTTTTTTTAAGATTTTATTTATTTATTTGACAGAGAGAGAGAAAGCACAAGAAGGGGGAGGGGGAGAAGGAGAAGCAGGCTCCCTGCTGAGCAAGGAGCTCAATGTGGGGTTCGATCCCAGGACCCTGGGATCATGACCTGAGACAAAGGCAGACACTTAACCGACTGAGCCACCCAGGCACCCCAAGGACTTGGACTTTTTGATTCATTTGTATCCTGTTAGTGCCTAGAACAGTGTGTTGGTACTCCATGGGTACTAAAATATTTATTGAATGAATATTGAACAACTAAGTCTTTTTCTCCTTTCACCAATCTATTCCTCTTGTCATTCGTTGCCACTATATACCAGATTTTTGATTTTCAAGCAATTTCAGCAAGCTCAGAATATTCATTTTTTTCTCTTATTCAAAACAAAGCAAGCAGTGTTGTATTTTCAAAGGTAATTTTCAAATTCTTCGCCAGTAACAATTTCTAATAATTTATCCTGGCATGTCATAGATAAATTTAAATGATATATTGATGGGAAAAAAGGTGAATTCTAGATCTGTGAATTTCAAAATATCAATCACTTTTGATGGAAAGTGAAAAATTTAAAACCTTCTACCAACTTGAAAGTTGTTCTCTCATAACCTTGCATAGGTGTGTAGCAACAAGACCATCCGTCTTTGCCAAAATCATTGTTAATTATGAAACACAATAAAACAATCTGTAAAACTCTGTTCTTACAATTTCCTAACTTTTGCTTTTTCTATTTGATCTTACCTCCCACCCACATGAAAATATTATGATTAATTTATAATATCAAAGACATAGGAGAAATAAGCAAATCTGGTTGTTTGTTTCACATCTTTACAAAGTTGGGACCAAACAGGTTATTTCTCTTGCAGAAATTCTAAGCATTTATTCTATAGTTCAAGCTCTCGCAACACATCATTTTTTTCTCTGCATAACCATCATACCTCGCACACAATACAGTTGAGTTGCTCATAATCAGCTACCATATCATCACATAATAATGAGTACATTTAAATTTAATGATTGTGTAACTCACAATTTTTACAATGTCACTAAGTCATTGTTTATTTCAGATCACATTTTTTTTTTTCACAGCAAAACATTCTCAATGAAGGAAGCAGTGTGCTGATTTAGTTTCCCATGCAAGCTCCGCAATCTAGCTAACACCTCAATAATGTTTTGTCTGGCATCACAGCCGTGCCATCAAAGGACTATACTCCTACACAAAGTAAGCCCAAAACCGTATTTGCTGATATGGATTATGGGCTTGGCTGTTGAGACAACATGAATTTGCTATAAAACTGTAAGACTAGTTGTTCTCATGGTTGTGCTTACTTCATCACGGGCTCTGCCGACCCACAGTCCACGCTGCATGCACACTTACAGTTCCACTATCCTAAATGCGATTGTACACCTTCTCTCCTTTTTCTCCCCAGTACATTTTCTCCCTCTCTCTTGGCTCTCAATTGATTACCTTGGTTTGTGTTTCACTGGGAAGATTGAAGCAATCAAGAGAATTTCACAGTCTTTCCACTATCACATCTACCACCTGCCACCATTAGTCCCCAAACACTTTGCTTTTTCTACCATCTCCCTCTCAGCTAAGCCAATCCTTGCACTTGCGTATTAGATACCAACCTTTCTCACCGACTCAGAGACATCATCCCCACAATTCTCCCCTCTGTCATACATGAACTTTTTGCTTTCTATTGGATTTTCCCATCATATTCAATCTGTTATTTCACTCATTTGGAAGATTACACATAAACACACACACACACACACACACACACATACACACACATATCCTCACTTCCTCCTTCAGCTATTAGCTTCATTTCTTTGCTCCTTTTAACAATAGAAACTTAAAGCATTGTCTATATGTAGTGCCTTCAAATTATTCTCTTTTCCTCCTCTTTTAATCCCTCTTACCCTTCCACTTCTCCAGCAGAACTGCTCTCAGCTAAGTTACTGATGACTCCCCACATTGCTGGATCCAGTCATGGAGTCTCAGACTTCATCTTACTCTTACACTCTTCTCTATCCATTCTCACTGCTTTGATTGTCTCATTCAATGTCAAGGTTTCAAATACTTTGTGTATAACAATGACTTGCATTGTTCTAGCTTTTGCTCAGATCTCCTTCCTGGGTCCCAGGCTTGTAATATCCCCACCCTACCTGCAACTTCCATTATGACATCTAATATGGAGAACTGATATTGGTCGATGTCAACTCCATCCATCCAATTGCTCAGGCAGAAGTCTTCCTTGAGGCCTTTCTCTCAGACATCAGCCAATTCTTTTGGACCTATATGCAACGATATCCAGAATTTAACCACTGCTCCCTACTTCTACCACTGAAAAGTATTGCTTTGTAGGATCTGCTCATTCACATTTATAATACCACTAATCCCTATTAATGCAATAAAGGAATACCTATTATATTCATCTATCTGTGATATTTCTACTAAAGCACCATCTACAAGTCTACACAAATTACTAGGCAGCACCTCAAAATTCAGAAACTTCTTTCAAAAATATTAATATTAAACAAATGAGGAAACCAATCCTAATAGGAAAAGAACTTAACTCTTTCAAAAATATTAATATTAAACAAATGAAGAAACCAATCTTAATGGGAAAAACCTAGCTCAAATAGCTGATAGTTCAAAAAAATGTTTCCACATATCCTGTTCAGCAAAACATACTGAACCATTCAAGAGAGTCAGTAGAGGTGAAAAAAATCAGGGAATTGAGTCAACTTTTCATTTTCTTTTTGTTGTTGTTGTTATTTTCTTCCCTTTTCTTAACCCCCTCAATCAGTAGCCAACTCTCTGAGATCACCAATAAATTTCTGACATTGGAAAAATAGCAATATTGTGGGTTTATTCTTACCTTAAGACTCATTATTAAAATTTCCCAAGTCAATTTTGTTACTGAGCATAGTTAATCAAATGGTGCTTAAGAACAACTAAACACCAACTTTATGAGAGTTTATATAAGGTGTTGGCAGTTCATGTTTGTGAGATGTAAGCCATTTCTCTTTTTCTGAATCTCACACTGCATGAGATTTGTTGAGTTTCTGATGAACCCTAGAGCTTCTTGTGTTGTCCTCCCTGAGTTGTTGCAGGTGTTAGGAACCCCACTTCCTTGTCAGTTCTCAAAACAAATCACCCCATATTATCCACATCTTAATCTTTCTGGCTGGTGTGAGAAGATGAGTGAAGAGAAATAAAGAGCTAAAACTCACTTTAAGAATGGTAGTAACCTCATTAACATGATCAAGATGACCATCTATTTCTTTCAGAGGTGAAAAGAGTTCAGATTAGGGCCTTTCAATATGTTCAATGCCAACATGAATGATCACTTTCCCAGAGATCAGGAGTTTGTTGGTGAATAAATCAGAACAGGCATTATATGTGTTTTTAAATAAATGTTTACCTCACTACAAGCCAGAGGTCGTAGAAGGTTTGCTTGCCATTTCAAAAATAAGTTTAGTTTTATGCCCATGGAGGTCCCATCTGTATCAAAAGCAAATCAATTTCCAGAAAGCGTGTGAAACATTTTAACTGAAATCATCAAAATGTTCCAAAGGTGTGGAGATGCTATTTTGGAGTCTTCATTAGCAATGATATTGTTTGGTACACACATTTTAACAAATATTCGAGAAAGTTGAAGAAACACTACTTCCAGTTACAAAGAAAAGATATTCTGGGAATGTTGGGTGGGTCCTATCTAGCTATAGATAGCAGGGTCCTTGAGATATACACATACATACATAAGGTTGGAGATGAATGAGCTATCGTAAGGAGGTCTTGCTTGCACATCCCGCCAGCCACTGGCTGCTGACCCCAGAAGTTCAGATTCCTCTTCCAGACAATAATGTGTCAGACAACTTCCCTCCTTGTTCCAAGGGTGGCGGCCCTGCCTTGTACAGTTTGAGGAGATGGTTTGCACCTGCAGTTACTTGACTAGCTGACTGGGACTTGGGGATTTTGTTTTGTTTTGTTTTGGTGGGAGAGAGGTAGGGGACAACCAGCTGAGGAGTCTTGCATTTTTACCTCATCATTGTAAGGGGGGGGAAACTGGTACAGTCGATTTTGCCCACTGGGAGATCAGGACTCAAATTAATCAGAGGTACAACAGGGGCATCTTTACGGGGGAAGGGGGCAGGGAACAACAATGCAGGGCGAGGACATCCGCACACTTACATTTAAGGGAGCATATCGCAGTGCAAATTGGGTCATCTCAGGAAATATAAAAGCATTATTCCTCTGAGATTTGAAAAAAAAAATGTAATTACTTCTTCCACCAAGCATGATTCTTTTCAATAACCTTCATTTTTGTCCCCTGGAAATGAAAAGAGGTTTACATTAAAAAGGCATTTCCTCTGACTCTGTGTCCTTGAGCTGCACATGATGTAAACCATTCCCTCCCTCCCTCTTTTGAAGAAAAAGGGGGTTTCAATCTTTCCTTCTGAACACGGTCCATTTAAATAAGGAGATGGAGTCCCATCTTTTCTCTCAGCCCCATTGTTTGACTTGTCAGTAATAACACTTGAGCTGAAATTGTACAGGCGTCCCACTAATTTAGTAATTATTGACATGGTGCTGAGCAGGAAAGGATAGCAAACAGAAGGAACTGTTAAGGAGAAATGAAATAAAAGATGTTCATATCATTGTTGAATAATGGCTGAGATCATTTTGTGCTTTAAGTAGGCCCAAGGCACCTTTTTCCATTTTCCTGACACATTTATAATTTATGCTTTGTAATAGTTCCAAATATTTTTAGGACACCGGACTTTGTTTGAGAATCTTGCCGAACTGAATGAGAATCACGGAGCACACACACAGACGAGTGGGCAATGTGACCCCGCAGCAGCTTCCCAGTTAAGCGACAGCCCCTTTCTCCCCAGCCTGCCTGTTCTCCTAATGGTTCTTCTTCTTCTTCTTTTTTTTTTTTTTACCCTTTTCCTTTTTAAATTTGCATTTCTATTTATTGTCTTCTTAGCTCTTGCTAGGATCTTCGTTGCTAGGATAGGCGATGCAACCCAGGTTGTTGTATGTGTCCATGGCGTTTTCATTTATTTATTGACTTTTTGATCTGGAGGCTTGGCTTAGTTATAAGAACTTCCCTAAAGTTTGGTGAGCATGGGGGATGTGAAGGGCTCATTTTTTTTTAAAGTTGTGTATTCGTGCATTTGTGTAACTGTGCTAGCATAAGGTGCGTGTGTATCTATTAATACATACATGTGACGACAAGCCGGTCGTCAAAACGTTAAGACCAGAATGAACAAATTTGGAAACGATTTGCTGGAAGAATATAAATATTGACTGAAAAAATTCAGCATACCTTTTTATAACCCCAATACTGGAGGCTAAGGATGGCACCTTTCATATGGAGCAACCATGTTATGTGGCATTTACTATGATGTAACAATCATGTATCAGGACATAATTTGTCAGTGTTAGAGGACAATGCCTTCTTACACAAGACGATGTGTTACAATGAAGTTGTACAGTATTACATTTTCCTTACTGTATCCTGCAATAGAATTGCCACCATTTTAATAAGAACTGGAAGCTTTTCTTTTAAAAAAGCAGTATTATTAGATTTTAAGGGCACCTGGGTGGCTCAGTTGGTTAAGAATCTGCCTCTAGCTCAGGTCATGATCCCAGGGTCCAGGGATTGAGGCCCGAATCGGGCTCCCTGCTTCTCTCCCTCTCCCTCTGCTGCTCCCCCTGCTTGTGCTCTTTCGCTCTCTCTCTCTCTGTCAAATAAATAAATAAAATCTTTAAAAATTAATTAATTAATTAAAATTAAAATTAAAAAAATAGATTTTAAAATGCTTCACCCAAAGGGGTACTGGTATAAAATTGAATCAAAATATGTAAGAAAAATAAGCATAGAATAAAGGATGGAAAAGAAGTAAACCTCCTTGTCTTGAGGCCTGGGTTGTGGGAGATTGTGATGCAGAAAACAATAGTAGAGCCCCTGAACAATAAGACAGACATTAATGGGTGCCTGGGTGGCTCAGTTGGTTAGGCAACTGCCTTCAGCTCAGGTCATAATCCTGGAGTCCCTGGATCGAGTCCCGCATTGGGGTCCCTGCTCAGCAGGGAGTCTGCTTCTCCCTCTGACCCTCCCGACCCTCCCCCGCCATGTGCTCTCTCTCTCAGTCTCTCTCTCTCAAATAAATAAATAAAATCTTAAAAAAAAAAAATAAGACAGACGCTAAGATAAGTTGACCACTCTTATCCACCAGGGTTCATCTGTAGCACGTAACATGCAGCAGCTTATCTATTTCTTCAAACAAAAAATACTTTTCATATTTTACTAAGGAGTCAACTGATGCTCAGAGAAGAGGTTGATAATATTGTCCAAAAGCATGATTATGGTGCTAGCAAGGGTTGATTCCTGATTCCTGAGCCTGAGCTCTCCAACACCACACTATTTTGCTCCTTCTAATATTCTTCTCTTCTTTATGTTCCCATTGTTCTCTAGTTGACATTATTACTGTAAGGATTAAGCAAAACACCATTTAAAAAGAGGGCTCAGCATAGCATGAATTTAGACAATAGGTCACCTCCTGTGTTATAGCTCTCCTCTATTGTCTACTTGCACGAGACCATATCAATTTTCCCACGGCCTTCACATTTTCTGAGACACCATTGTATGCCTAACTATGAAAATATCACAGAAATGGTTCAAGTACTGAAGCACAAAATAAATGGGGAGGTTCCATGGATGAACCTATAGAAGATTTAATTCATATACAGCTGAGAAAAACAAATGCCCAATAGAAACAAACAAAAAAAAAGTGACTGAGCCAAAAAAGTTTGGAAAAAATCACATCATCCTGGTCTACAAACCAATCATCTTTGGGCACTTATATTCTGGTGAAAAATACAGACTTAGAAATTCCTTTTTGGTTGTGGCACAAAATCATCCCTTTCATGATGCTCTGCTGAGTTGTCAGGTGGTACAGTCACAATCAGCACAAATGGAGAATACTCCTGGTCTCATTTGTCTACACTCCTACATCAATAAATTTCTCAGCTCATTTTGTGTTCTAGTTGTGGTCAGAAGAGTCTTAATAAACACAGAGGCATTCAGTCAAGAACTCCAAAACCCAGTTGATGAGTGATGACGCCACTACCCAAGCTGTCCCAACATTTCTACCTCTCTCCAGGAAGTGTGTTACATACATTAGGCAAGCTGCATAAAAACCTTTCCCTGTCATTGTGTGACTATCTGCAATTTTTACTCTCATCCTCTAGATAAAGTTAGTTATGTCAGCTCATTCTATTATGTGGTTGAATCTCAAAAGAGTTGATTCTACCTGCAGTATACTGGGATCTAGGAATGAATGAATTATAATATATCACAATCCCAAGCAATTGCTGATACGTGACATAAGGAAGTGGCACCAGGAGCCACAATAGTGACAAGTCAAAACCTTTCAGTGGTGCCAGGACCAGCACCCTATTGGGTCCCTTAAATAAGCTCAGGCATGGGGGATAGGGTTCCTTGATCTGTGAGTTCCAACCTATTCATATTAGAGAAAGGCCCAGCATGTTCCTTGCATTTCAGCAGAGATACTTCAACTGAAGTTGTCTTAGGACTGTACTCACGTTAAAAATACATAATTTTTTTTTAATTTTTAAATTTTTGTATTATTATGTTCAATTAGGCAGCATATAGCACATCATTAGTTTTTGATGTAGTGTTCAACGATTCATTAGTTGCATATAACACCCAGTGCTCATCACCACACATGCCCTCCTTAATACCCATCACCAGGTTACCCCATTCTTCCACCTCCTTCCCTTCTGTAACCCTTAGTTTTGTTTCCAGACTCCAGAGTCTCTCATGGTTTGTCTTCCTCTCTGATTTCTTCCCATTCAGTTTTCCCTCCCTTCCCGTAGGGTCCTCTACACTGTTCCTTATGTTCCACATCTGAGTGAAACCATATGATAACTGTCTTTCTCTGCTTGACTTATTTCACTTAGCATAATCCCCTCCAGCTCCATCCATCTCGATGCAAATGGTGGGTATTCATCCCTTCTGATGGCTGAATAATATTCCATTGTATATATGAACCACATCTTCTTTATCCATTCATCTGTTGAAGGACATCATGGCTCCTTCCACAGTTTGGCTATTGTGGACATTGCTGCTATGAACACTGGGGTGCATGTGGCCCTTCTTTTCACCACATCTGTATCTTTGGGGCAAATACCTACTAGTGCAATTGCTGGGTCTTAGGGAAGCTCTAAGAACTAATAGAATAAAATGAGAAAATTGTCCTAAGATAAGTCTGAAAGTGTTTAGAAAGTGATATAAACTTAAAGCTTTGGTTCTCATTTTGATCATAATAAATTTCATTCTTTTACTTCCCCTTCAAAGATACTATTTTGTATATTAAACAAAGTAAAGATTATATTTTTTAAGTACATAAAAATTAATTTGCATATTTAATCAGGAAGTCAAGGATTCTAATAGAAGAAGCCATTTATGGAAGAAAAACAGTTATCAATTTGAAAGATACTCTCTTATTGGGTGGAACGCACTATTCATGCCATTTTTTGTAAAAACAAAAACAAACAAAACCAAACTTGAAATACCAGTTATCATTGTAAATATAGCATGTCTGGTTCCCACTTCACAACCCTCCACCCCTTAACGTTTAAAAGAGACACTCATCAGCCTGCATCCCTCTGTCCTCTCAGTTGTGAGATCGAATAAACTGCATAACCTGTCTTGACTGTTGGCTCTGAGTGCTCCCTCCCCACGTGACTCCATAGCAGTTTGCACAGTTGTAGAGCAGACTCACCCTGTGGCTATCTGTCTTATGTAAGGAATTCTGAACAGAACCCATGGTTTGTGCCACCCAGCTTTGTACCTCCAGCACCCAATATGGAGCTTGGCTCCTGATGCCCCCTTCCTCACTAGGAACTCCTGAAGGACAGAACAAAGAGCTTCTTTCTTTTTTTTAAGATTATATTTATTTATTTCAGAGAGAGAGAGAGAGAAAGCATGAGCAGGGGTGAGGGGCAGAGGGAAAAGCAGACTCCCTGCTGATCTCAGAGCCAATGAGCGGCTCAGTCCCCAGACACTGGGATCATGACCTGAGCGGAAGGCAAATGCTTAACCGAGGGAGCCACCCAGGCGCCCCAAGACTATCTTCTTTAGAGGAACAAGAGTCGTTCTTTAAGAAGGGCAGAAATTGAGGATGCTGGCAGTAATGCTCCGTTTACAATTCGGGTGCATGCCACTTTAACTCTGAATCCACCTTGAAAAGGTAGAAGCCCTGGTGGGAGGTTGCATCTCTAGCATTGACTCCTTTTTGTACACTTCCGAGCTCTGAAGAACCGATTTCAGAAAGCCTGCTTTCGGCTGGAAGCTCATCACAGGGGTGGAAGTGCAATGTTTCCTACTGTCCCTGCTGCACTTCATTCTCTTACCCGGCGTCCCATATATTAACGTCCCGCAGGCGAGGCCAGCAGGGTGGGACAGCCCACAATGTCCAGAGCTGATCGGACCAAGCTGATGCATCGGCTGGTCAGAAACCTATCACCTGAAGCAAAACCATGGGCCCATTATGATTATAGACGGGTGTGGGGAACAGATGCGCTGGAGGAATCCGTGGCAGGTGGCAGGAAGAGAAACGGTATTGGGGGGCTCGGGATCGTGTCTATTAGTTCACTATGGACAGGAAGCAATAACTGATAAAACTTTCAATGCCTCAAACACAAGTGAAGCTTATTTTCACTCATGTGACAGTCCATGTTATGTTAGATGCTTCTGGTCAGTAATGGTTTCCCTCAAGCCATAGTTCGGGGACCCACGCTCCTTCCCCTGTGTAGTTTTACTGTCCCCTAGGGCCTTACGGCTCTGCCATCCCCCAGGGAGAAAGGGAATGTACATGGGGGACCTATGCTTCTCAAAAGCCCGGGCTTCAACAGAAGCTGTTGCTTCTCTTCAGATGCCATTGGTGGGGACGAGTCATGTGACCAGCCTTCACTGCAAGGGACGCTGGGAAGTGGGTGGAGCTGCACCTGTAGGAAGACGAGGAGGTGGATTTTCGGTGACCAGCTATAGGCACAAGCCAAAAGACATGAGTAGGTGCTGAACAAAGCGCTGTGCCAAGCAGCATAGTTACAGGAGGTGAGAGATTTGACAGAATAATATTAATAAATGTATTCCATAAATGGACTGTCATTTATAAATAGGTCTGTTTTATAAATTTCATAAATCTATTGGTGCAATCTGCACTCTTCTTTCATATGCAAACTAGAATTGAGAAAACGGAGACCAGGGTCCTTTTGAAAAATGAATTCTTTGTGCCATCCTCTCGGTTAGAATGCCGTGAAGTGAAATGCTAACTTCCCAAGTGATGCTTCGTTCCTTAATCCTTGATTTCAATTATCCTTTTCCTCCAAACTAAGATTTCCCAACAACCACTTCACTTAGAGGCTCTCTAAGTTACAGAAATATAGAGGTTGACTTTGGTCTTCTCATGGGTCCGTTCACCAATACTATCGTTTGAAAGGAACCTAATTTCACTACAACTAGAAAGGGAAAGAGCTGGATTCTGAAGCGTTTCTCTCCCTCTCTTTCAAGCTGGAGGGGAACATTTCCACTCAAAGAACAGCTCCACTCGCCTTATTACATCTCCCATATACCATGTGAGGAGCTCAGAGGACTCAATCACATTTTTCCCAGAGGCTGGCAACAATTAAAAACCAGCTGCCATAAGACAGTATTTACAGAGCTTTACAACACACACAAATTGGCACTTTTCTTCGGAATAAGCAATGCATGCCACACATAACGTGGGTCTCAATATAACTGTCCCCTTCCACATCTCACGGCTTTGAAGTGAGCGAGACTGTTAATAGGAGTAATGCCTTCCATGCCATTGTCAGTTTCACTCTTCACGGTTTTTCTGTTTTCCTTCCAGCCACAACCAGTCAGCTGGATCTCTTGATCAGTTTGGTAGAAGTTGGGGGATACGCGATGTGTGGGAAGAGAGAATATCATTTGCGGAAAAAGCCTGGGAGGAAGGAGAGGCTGTCTATGCCATGCCATTTGCAAACATTCTCCCACTCTCTCTTTTTGGATAACTTCCCTTCCCTCATCTCCCCCCTCCCCATCACTAAAACACCGCATCATATATTTAAAAATGTTTTGTTTCAACGCCACCTGATTTTATCTTTTCTATATCTGTTTTCTAACTGATCTGATATTTCAAGGCAACAAATAGAAAATGGCTTTGTTATTGAACTGGGAACAAAAGATACAGTGGAGAAGCATATTAAAATGTTCAGAAACTACTAAACTGAAATCTGTTTACTAAGCCACCAGCTGTCACTTCCTCTTCTGGCTACAATGCACTACCTATCTGGAAGTGTTGTCTTGCTCTTATTGTCCTTCCTTTTTGCTATATCTACTCTGACGTCTTTTTTTTTTTTAAACGTCTACCAAAAAAGATTCCTATTTAACCATACTGTACATTTGCTTTCGTTGACAATTAAACTCAATATGCTCCCTTTGAAGCTGACTTTAAAATGGACATTTGTAAGGGAGTGCTGCGATATGCAATCTACTTAACAGCCAGAGTCGAGAATTAAACTGAACATCCGGTTTGAATTTGTAGTCCAGCCGATGACAATAGGCATCGTCAATATGGAACTGAGAATATTGATGAGTACCCAAGAGTTCAATCATGAATTTAAAGTAGTTAAAAATCGGGGTTTGGAGTAATGAATTCTGTTCCAAATTTTAAGTAGCTATTTCTGGCATGTTAGAATTCTTTTCTCTTCTTAAGGAAATGTTAAAGTTGAGATTTTTCAGGAGACAAAAACATGCTTTCATGAAACCACTGCTAGTCATCATAAGCCCCACCCGCACCCCGTCACCACCACTTCAGTGTCACCAACACCTGATACCCTTTTTGGGGTAATCAGGAGAGGAGCCAATGGGCCATGGAGACCAGACTCCCTATTCTCCCCCACTTTCAGGGCCTGGAAACGAATGGTGCTTTGTATATTTCTCTGTCTGCTGAAGGGAGCCTAGGGTCTGGGGAAGGGCAGCTCATAGCTGAGTTGCACTCACAATATGGACAAAGAGAAGCATGCCTGTCTCCAAAACCGCAAGCTTGCTTCCTCCAAGATCACTAGGCTCTGTGCTATTCACTGTGCGAGTGATTCCTATTAAAATCCTGTTTTCTGAAAGCAACAAGGTCTCAGCATCGGGACTCGGATATCTGACTCTGGGAACCCTTGAGCTCCCACGGCTAGGTATCTGCACTGCATCACCCACCGGCAAGCACATCGACCCTGTGGGCAAAGAAGAGAACCGTGCCAACTTGATGCAGCATTAATCAAACCCGAAACGTTATTTTTAAGGTGTCACGCAATCCACATTGACTGACTGGGTCCTTTTAATCTTAATTTTGAACAGTTGCTACTCCAATTAAATTCTACCACCTAGCATTTTCAAACAGCTCCTGGTTGTTTCCACAAACTCTGTTAATGGACAGCTGTTTCTGACAGCCCCCTGATTTGCCAGGGCTGTGTCGGCTGCCAGAGCAGGAGGCCCATTCTGTATTCCGCTGCTGGCACCAGGGGATATGCAAATGAGCACATGAATCAGTTGTCACCACCACAGACACAGTGTGGGGAGATGATCAGAATGTGGGGGAGCTTAGTTGGCTGCAAGTGAAGAGGGGGGGAGGACAAAAAAAGCTTAGATTTCTTGAAGTGAGTTTTCTTTTTCTTTTTCTTTTTCTTTTCTTCTTTTTTTTTTTTTTCCAAGTGTCTCTGGTTTATTTTCACTTTGTGGCAATCATTAGATTTCAGTTCAGGAAAGTGCAATCTGTTCCTCGCCAATCACCAACAGAAACCTGAAAGTTTGGGAATGATAGAAACGTTTCAGGTAAACACTGTTAGAACTTCAGTAACACAAGCAGAATATTATATACACTTCTGTGTTGCGAATATTATTCCATCTAAGAAGGGAGGGGGGCGGACACAAAACTTTTCCTTCCCATAAGAATGCGCTTAAGAAAATTTTGTCTTGGGGCGCCTGGGTGGCTCAGTCGTTAAGCGTCTGCCTTCGGCTCAGGTCATGATCCCAGGGTCCTGGGATCGAGCCCCGCATCGGGCTCCCTGCTCTGCGGGAAGCCTGCTTCTCCCTCTCCCACTCCCCCTGCTTGTGTTCCCTCTCTCGCTGTGTCTCTCTCTGTCAAATAAATAAAATCTTTAAAAAAAAAAAAAGAAAGAAAATTTTGTCTGGAGGGGCACCTGGGTGGCTCAGTCAGTTAAGCATCTGCCTTCAGCTCAGGTCATAATCTCAGGGTCCTGGCATCGAGTCCTGCATCTGGCGTCTTGCTCAGTGGGGAGCTTGCTTCTCCCTCTCCATCTGCCCCTCCCCCTGCTTGTGCTCTCTCTCTCTCTCTCTCTCAAATAAGTAAATAAAATCTTAAAAAAAAAAAAAAAAGAAAGAAAGAAAATTTTGCTTGGAGTCCAAAGCTGGGTTGTGAGTGTTCTGAATTATTTCCAACAAGGAATTCTCTGAGTTGCTCCACCAGTTGGGTCAAATGCTCATATACACGGTGAGAATCACTTCAATAGGAAATGGAGCGGCACTAGTCCCACAGCCCCTCCTGTGAGGTGCTTGGACCTTCCTGATTTACCAAATATTGCCTTTGCTATTGCATTCTGTAGGGTTCAGTATGGGAATCAGAACCATGATGAGCGATTTAGGGTAAGAAAATATCACAGGGATTGGACCTTACAGAACACTGTGGGACCTAGTGATGAGCATGGAGTTTGAAGTAGATCAGCAGAGCCAGCAGTTGGGCAGAAAAGTTGGTCATAAAGGAGGGGAGAGCAAGGGCAAGTTGAAATCGATGAGGACAAACTGGAACCCAAGAGGACAAAGGGGTCCCCATGAGGACAAACCAATTCTGTTCCAGTCTCACTGACTGCAGCCTAAATAGCACAAGTGATCTGCAGAAGGAGCTTACATCCTTGGCCATGTATCATTACATGACTTTGACCTAAGACTTGAAGAACCTGAAGGAAGAAGGACAGTGGACGCTGGAGTGGATGGGACCCCGCTGCTGTTTCGTGCTGGTGAGGTGAGCCAGCAGGGCAGTGACAGCACGCACAAACCATGGTGGTGCCCAGAGCCCCGCCCCAACTTTCGGAGCACGAAGACTACTGTTCATGTAACCTTCCCAATCCTGACAAATTGCTCTGTGGCCACTCTGAAAGCAAACCATCGCCAGAAGGCAATTCTGGGAACCTGATTTCCAGCTCTGCTAGGTTGACCCATGAAAAACCATCACAGCTCTATAACCAGTCCCACTCTGCCTTGAGAATCCACTGTGATGCGTCATTCATGCTGGTTCTATCAGCGCTAATGCCAGATGCATTGGCTGGAGGATGGAGGAAGAGGACAGGAAGAACTAAAGTTAGGGGTGGAGTTAAGTGATTAAAATTCAGGAGACACTGGAGTAAAGATGGTTGGAAAATGGACGGCTGTTTTGGGATGAGGGAGCAAATCAATATCACATATTGATTTTATTCAAATACTATTAGAAGTCCTACACTGTGGGCATGCTATCCAGGGCCAGATGCTGCACAGATACAAAGAACAAAAAGGATAAAATATTATGATCTCAATCATACCCAGCTAACACATATTATCGGGGACTCTTCTTGCCTTCAATCTAAAAAGATATGAATTTAGACTCCATTTATAAGCTGATTTCAAATCACTCTGTCCAAGTTGATTTAAAATTGCAAATGTTTGAGAATGTCTTGATACAGAAAAGGAACCTTACACATGAATTTACCAAGAGAGCAGTAGCCAGAAGAAATCTTATAGTCATTAGAGTTGATTCAGAACACTTTTAGGTCTCATGTTACTCATTACCAGGAAATAGTTTCCCTTAAATCAAAAATGAGTTTAGAGTCCATAGCAGTTAGTTTTCACTTATGACTTCATATCAAAACACCCAAATTTAAAAATATTCTATTATACAATTAATTGAAAGGTGACTGACGCTAGCGGCTTTCTGAAAACAGACACACACACACACAAACACACACACAAAAACTATAATGAGCAATTTCCTGTCCACTAGAACCATCCCTTCACCTAATAGATTTGGTGTTCCTGACTTGTTCACATGTATTTAGAGACAACTCTATATACTTATAGATGATATGTGTGTGTTTGTGTATTTTTTAATAGAGGGGAATTATGTTGTCCTTGTCCATTAGTGATTGTACTGAACACATTTCTGTATCAGTAAGAATATAAATATCTCATTCTTGATATGCATTTCACTTTGTCTCTTTACCATAATCTAACTATTCTTTTATTGATGGGCCTTTAGGTTACCCTTCTCCCCCTCTTTTAAAAAATACCATGCTCTCCTAGAAGATGGTGCCTCTTGTTTTTAGTTGGTCTTTCACAACTAAGTTCAGTGGGTTCCAGGGCAGGAGAAAGAAGCTCTGTCCTTTTATTCATCTGAAAACCACTGAGAACATTAACTCACACAGTTTTCTCATGACAGAAGTGTTCGCTTTGTCTCTGTCTCCTTCCTCAGAACAAGATGATACTGCATATGCCAAGTCCTGCCTTCCCGGTCTCCATCCATTGCTGAGCTCACTGAACCTGAAGAAGCAAACATTATATTCTTTAGCTCTATATGGCATTGTCAAAACAGATTCCTCAGTTTCCAAAATATATTAGGGATTTGGTTCATGGCCATAATGAAATTTTCAGAAACAGCTAATTACCTAAATAGCTTGGTGTGGATCTAATAATTAATACAGTTCCACAATGAAGAATGCTTAGCTCTACATCTATAACAAATGCTATTCTGGGGTGCCTGGGTGGCTCAGTCAGTTAAGGGTCTGCCTTTGGCTCAGGTCATGATCCCAGGGTCCTGGGATCGAGCCCCACATAGGACTCCCTGCTCAGTGGGGAGTCTGCTTTTCACACACCCCACCGTGTTCTCTCTCTCTCTCTCTCAAATAAATAAATAAAAATCTTAAAAACAATGCTCTCCTGTATTTCTCATGTCTACATTCCTTACATGAGTCTCTCTTTACACTAGAGGGTCCATATCTCCTGGCCAGAATAGCCCTTCCTGAGAAGCATCTTGTAGAACAAGATTAAAGCAGACATTTTGCCACCATCAGTCAATGTGCCTCTTGTCTGAACTGATTGTGTAGGTTTGCACTTACTCTCTTTTTCATCAATTAACAATCAATGCTAATGGCAGAATCATTTGTTTCTCATCAGCAAGTCTTCCTTCAGCTTTAGCACTTTATCGTGTCCTGGTCGTGTTCTTTGTAAGAGGCTTGAGAAATCAGAACTTTGGATCAATAGGTTGCTTAGCATAACCCAGCCCACCGACCAGTCAGTTCTGCCTGGAAAGCTAGAAATCTTAGGTCAGATCATCATTTCCTCCATTCTGTTACTGAAGACCACTACTCTCTTAAAAACTTTGTTTCTTATCAGGACCCATGGACTATTGAATGTTAAAATATGGTAGCCAACGAAGTATTGCCTACAGTCCTCATATAAAAACAAGCCTACCAAATCTCAAGAATATAGCTTTGATTAGAGTGACTTTTTCCGACTCCTTATGCTTATCTCATATTTTCTTAACTTCCTGTAATTCTGGAGTAGTAGCATTCAACCACATCAGTGTTGTTCTTGCTTGTTTACTTCTCTGGATTGTAAACTACTTGCTTAGCATGTAAGTTCTAGATAGTGATGAAAGAAAGAAAAGAAGGAGGAAGGGAGAGAGAAAAAAGAAGAAAAAAGGAAGAAAGAAACCCCTTTGAGGGGTGCCTGGCTGTCTCAGTTGGCTGAACATTAGGATCTTGGTTTCAGCTCAGGTCATGATCTCAGGGTCATGAGATCGAGCCCAGCATCAGGCTGTGTGCTCAGCACTGTCTGCTTGGAATTCTCTCTCTCTTCCTCTACCCCTACTTGCTCTCTCTCTCTCTCAAATAAATAAATATATCTTAAAAAAAAAAAAAAAACACTTTCAAGAGAGTATGCTGTGGAAAGCTAACACTTGAATAAGATCAAATGAGATAGTTATATATTTGAGTATATTAATCACTCCAAAAATAAGCAAGCTACTAATATTATGCCCTCTATGCCAAATAAAATGGTTGCACAGAAGACCTAGGCATGACTTGAGATACTGTATGGTTTGTGATATTTAAAAATAGGGGCATTTCATCAATTTACCTGGTGTATTCTTGAAGGGAACTGGTAGGCATGGCTGATCTTTGGCAAGAAGGCTCAGATTTACCCAAATAAAGAGGCATCTCCTTAATCTAGAACCTAATTTGGTGCCTGCACCTAGTAGATTATCAGTAGATATTTAGGGAAGAAGTGCTTAGGTCAGTGAATTCTTAGGTCAAGGCCTGTATTTTTTGCCCACTGTTATTAACAGTATACACAACTAATCATAACAAAAGAAAAAGCTATAGAAACAAAAAGTAGAAATACTTAAAATCATATAACATTAATATATTAAAGGGAATCAGAAGTGGGTAAGAAATGGCACAATGCTCACACAATTTTAGCATGAATAGACAGTCAGGGGATATAATATTGAGGGAAACTAGACAAGTCCACAAGGACTGGATGGTACAGAACTTTGCATCATGACCCCTTGAATTTATTGACATTTTATTATTTTAGTTTACTGGTTTCTTTTTAGACTGTAGCTCTTTCCATTTTTCATTTAATGCCCTTTAAAATATCAGTATATTACATAAGTGTGAATTAAGCATCACTTTATCTTTCTATCTGCACCTCAAGACAAGAAATATAGTAGACACTCAGAAAACATGAGTTTATTTATGAATAAATGGCTAGTAAATATTATTGGCTAATTTGTATAAAAAGTTGGTGTTTGCAGAGCAATGTTTAAAAATAATCCAATCGATAACATCTGGTTATTCACACAGTTAGGATTATTTGCATGTCACATGTTACTCTCTCATAATTAATGTGTTTTGCATAATAAATTAGAATGTTATAAGCAGGGATGCCTGGGTGGCTCAGTCGGTTAAGCGTCTGCCTTCGGCTCAGGTCATGATCCCAGGGTCCTGGGATCAAGCCCCATGTCAGGCTCCCTGCTCAGCGGAGAGTCTGCTTCTGCCTCTCCTCCCTGTTCATGCTCTCTTCTCGCTATCTTTGTCGCTATCTCTGTCTCTCTCTCTCAAATAAATAAATACAATCTTAAAAAAAAAAAAAGAATGTTATAAGCACACCTTTATTTCTTGATGATTTGGAAGGACATGTTACAATAATGTCATTTTCCATGAATGTAAAGGAAAAGATCACCTTGCTTTGGGGGGTTTTATTGGGAGGGGAAATGGGGGACATTTTCTGTGTTTTTATTCCATTTCTGTTATCTCCATATTGAAATAACTGATGTTATTCCTATTTTTCTCAAAGAGGAATCTGGAAAGAGCCTAAGAACTTGATAAATGGTGATTATAATGAAAAACATTTTCATATGTATATATATATATGTATTTTCCAAACCTTCAGAGGCACCTTAGATGAGTTCTGTTCTTCTCTGTGAGATAGAAAATAAGACAGCAAGCCCTAGACAGATCCCTGGTCCGTGAGCATTTTTCAAAGGACACCTGGGTAGCTCAGTCAGTTAAGCGTCTGCCTTCAGCTCAGGTCAGGATCCCAGGGTCCTGGGATAGAGCCCAGCCTTGGGCTCTCTGCTCAGCAGGGAGTCTGCTTCTCCTCCTCCTTCTTCTGCTCCCCCTGCTTGTGTGAGCGTGTGCTCTCTCTCTCTCTCTCTGACAAATAAATAAATAAAATCTTTAAAAAACAACAACAACAAAAAACTAACTAAAAAAAATGAAACACTCAAACCAGTAGTGACCTAGAGGGGACCAGAGAGACCAAAGAGGCAGAAGGATCGGCTATAAACTGCAGTTTCCTTTTTTAAAACCTCCAAATACCTCCTTCGGGTCTTTGATTAAATACTCTGAAATTTATTTTTCCAATGCACAAATGGGGATGATAATTTCTCCTTAGGATTGTGTGTGAAGATCAAATGAAATAATATAGCAATGAATTAGTAGCATAATATCAGGCGTATTATATCATAAATGATGCCTGTTCCCCTTATTGATAAATACATCAAATATTGAAAATAAAATTGTTCCTATTTTTTTTTAAAACTGGATGGGTGAAGTAGAACAGTTAATGAATATACCTGCAGGCCAAACCTGGTATTCATTGACAGAAACCCAAAGCAGGAGAGTAACTGCCAATCTTTCACATGCAAAATGGTTGAACAGCAACAGAAATGCAAGCCATACCTGTTGTGAAAGCCCCTTTTATTTTACCTGGTCATTTTTTAGATTAAAAAAATGAGAAGAGGAGCGCCTGGGTGGCTCAGTCAGTCGGTCAAATGTCTGCCTTCGGCTCAGGTCATGATCCCAGGGTCCTGGGATGGAGCCCCGCATCGGGCTCCCCACTCAGCCGGGAGCCTGCCTCTCCCTGTCCCTCTGCCTCTCCCCCTGCTTGTGCTCTCTCTCGTCAAATAAATAAATAAAATCTTTTAAAAAAAATTAAAAATAAAAATAATGAGACGAGAAGCATTTGGTATTTTACCGAAGTTCTTTTGTTTAATACTCATTTCAGTCAGGGTGAAATTATTCTCATTTTACAGAACCTGAAGTTCAGAAAGTTTGATTAAACCACCCCAAAACACAAATGAAGAAAGTGAGGTGTGATTGTTACCTCGCACTTTATGTGGGCTCACGTTCTCATTCTCTGGATGAGAAAACCGAGGCTCAGGGCATGGAGGCGAGGACTGGGAGGAATAAGGATTGGCCTTTGAGTCAGACAGCCCTGTGTTTCCAATCCCGCCTCTGTCCTCTGCTGGCAGTGTGAGCTCTGACAAAAACAATTAACCTCTCCAAACCTCCAGAGATTCTAAAGAGCATATTTTTAATTGGCTTGTTTAGCGTTGCCTAAAATATATCCCTTTGAAACACTTGTTCCATCAGATGTTTAAAAGTGTTAAAAAAAAAAAAAAAATGTTTCAGTGGTCCAGCAAGTCTTAGAAAAGCTGGTGTAAAGCAAAGTTAAGCAAGTTCCTATATTGCAAAACCCTCAGAGCCTCTGAAATGCTAATTGCCTCAAAATCTCCAGGGAAGTGAATGACAGGAAGCATCAATGTTTCATAGAAGATAGTTTGCAAAGTCCAATTCTTCGTGTTCCTTTCCATTGTATTGTATCTTCAGGCTGCTAAAATTCTCCTTTTCTCAAATGTCATTTAAACATTGTAACAATTTTTTTTTCATATAAATATGGAACAGATCAAGACGTACAACATTCTGCCCTGAAAATTTTCCCACCTGTCCCTCCCCAGTCATCCCTCCCACCGCCAGAAAGAGGCACTACTATTCTGAGTGCTATCCCTTTGGATTTAGTCTTGTCTCCTCAAGAACTCCTGTAAAGGAAATCACAGAGAGTGTGCTTCTGTTTGCCTGGTTAACTCAGTGCCATGTTTGTTGTTTATTTTACTATTGTTATCATTCCTGGTTTTGATTTTTTAATAGCTTTATTGAGAGACATAATTAACACACAACAAATTGCACATATTGTAAGTGTACCAATTTATAAGTGTTGTTATATATATATATATATATATATATATAAACATCTGTGAAATAATAAAATGATCACCTGTGAAATGTGAAATGATCACCACAACCAAGACAAGGAACATAGTCATCAGCCAAGAGTTCCTTTCTGTGTCTTGCCAATCCAGATGACCTCTGATCTTAGTTCCGTCACTATAGATTGGTTTGCCCTTTCTAGAGTTTTATATAAATTAAATGATACAAGAGGCCTTCTTGTCTGGTTTCTTCCATTCAGCAAAATTATTTTGAAGATTCATCTATGCCATTGCATGTATCCATAGCCCATTCCTTTCTATTGCTGTGTAGTATTCCACTGTATGGATATACCACCTTTTTAAATACATGCACTACTAATGGACTTTTGAGTTGTTTCCAGTTATTGGGTATTACAAATAATGCTGGTATGAACATTGATGTAAAAGTGTTGGAGTGGATGGATGCCTTCCTTACTCTTTGGTTACACCAAGAGAAGACTGGTTGAATCGTATGGTAAAATATACGGTGTTTTACCTTTTTAAAAAGTTCCAATGTGACTTTCAAAGTATTTATAATATTTTACATTCCCATTGACAGCATAGAGAATTCCAGTTGCTCCACTTCATCTCCAGGATAAAGTATGGGTGGTCTTTTGAAAAAGCAGAAGCTTTGAAATTTGATGAAGCTTAATTTATCAATTTAGTTTTTTGTATATCATGCTTTTGATGCCATAGCCAAGATATCTTTGCCTAACTCAAGTTCACAAAGATTTCTCCTATATTCTGGGAATTTCATAGTGTTAGGTTGTACAATTAAGTATATGATCCATCTTGAGTTAATTTTTTATATAGTGTGAGGTATGAAGAAGACTTCAATTTTTGCTTATGGGTATTCAAATATTCTAGTACCATTTATTTTTATTTTTTTAAGATTTTATTTATTTGAGAGAGAGAAAAGAGAGAGTACAGCCGGGGCGGGGGGTGGGGGGGCAAAGGGACAAGCAGACTTCCCTCTGAGATAGGAGACCAACGCAGGGCCTGATCCCAGGACCCTGAGATCTTGACCTGAGCCAAATTCAGACACTTAATTGACTGAGCCACCCAGGTGCCCCTAGGACCATTTATTAAAAGCTATTCTTTCTACACTAAATGACCTTGTAAAAAATCAGTTGTCTATATTTTGAGGGGAATCTTTCTGTATTCTAGTCCATTAACTTATTTGCATATCTTTTTAGCAATACTACACTGTTGGTTACTGTGACTTTATAAATTTTGAGATCAGGTACTTTTGTCCTTCTTTGAATTGTTTTTGAATCTTCTACACACTTTGAATGTCTATATATTTTAAAATCGTCTTGACAAGTTCTACAAAAATCCTTTAAGATGGGGGGTGGGTGATACTGAATCTATAGATTAATTTGGAGAATACTGACACCTTAAAAATACTGAGTTTCTCAACACACTCACAATATATCTCTCTATTTACTTATGTCTTCATTAATTTATCTCAACCATTTGTTTTAATCTTTATTATATAGATTTTGCACATCTTTTGTCAGATTTATACCTAAGTATTTCGTATTTTTATGCTATTAGAAATGGTATTTTCCTTATTTCGACTTCTGATTTTTCTTACTAGTATATAAAAATACACTTGATTTCTGTAAATTCTACAATCTTTCTAAACTCATTTGTCATTCTAGTATATTTCACTGGATTTTACACATAAGTGATAATGTCTTCTGTGAATAAAGACAGTTTCATTCTCCACTTTTTAATTTGGAAAAAAAAAATGAACTACTGTTACAACAACATGGATGAATCTCAAAAGAATTACACAGAGTGAAAGAAGACAGACAAAAAATAAAAATAAAAATCCAGCATGTACAGTATCACTCCATGTATATAAAATACAGGAAAATAAGAAAAATGCAAACTTATCTATAGTGACAGAAAATAGATCATTGGTTGTCTGTATCCAGAGAGTAGAGGGGATGGGAAGGGACAGGACAGAGGAATTACAAAGAACACAAGGAAATTTGGGGTGAGGATGCATATGTTCATTGCAGTCCTGGCTTCACAAGTGCATGCATATGGCAAAACTTACCAAATTTGAATGTATTAAATATGAGCTATTTCTTATATGCCAATCAGATCTTCATTTTTGAAAGGCAAAACAATGTTTATTAACACAGAAAGGATTTACATTTTTCTTTCCAGGCATTTAAAACACTACCAGTATGGGTCCACTGTATTTAAAACAAATCTCCAATTTGGCTTGAATACAATCAGAGATAAACTGAGTTCTGTCTTAAAGGCACATGCTTGCAAATTTGTGTTGACAAATACTCACAGGACGGGTGTCCGGGTGGCTCAGTCAGTTGGGTGTCTGCCTTTGGCTCAGGTCATTATCTCCATGTCCTGGGATGGAGTCCCATGTTGGGCTCCCTGCTCAGTGGAGAGCCTCCTTCTCCCTCTGCCTCTGCCCCTCCTCCCCCCCCCCCCCCCCCTAGTGCTCCCTCTATATCTCTCGCTCTCTCTCTCGCTCTCTATCTCAAATAAGTCTTAAAAACAAAAACACTCACAGAAGACAGTTTTCCTGTTGCCACTCAGACACAGAGTGCAAGCAGACAGGAGCTACCTATCACTTTGAGGGCCCAGGTTTATCTCTCTGTTCCCTGTCCCTTCCCCTGTTCCTAACCTTTATTTCTGAGGCACTGGCTTTGCAAAGCCAGGATGCTTTATGTGTCTGTGTTGCTAAGGTCACTATTGGAAATGGATCTCAGTGACTATGAGAACACTTTATTCGACCACATACGTTTTGTTGTTCCTTTGATTTGTTTTTCCTCCTACATTTTATTGTTGAGTTGCAAGATGAGCTATCAGAAATATCTGACCATCTGTTCTCACCTTTTGAATAACAATTGACTTGGAGGCCTTAAGCACTAAGGTAGGAAGAAAACGTGGCACAACTTTCTAAAATCACTAAGTAAGGAGTGAGGAAAGCAGGGATCCATGGTTCATCTAGGCATTTTTGTGGGTTTTTTTATGTTATTTGCAAAGATCATTGCATCTTTGACGTCAAAGACTGTATTTTTACATGCATTCTCTTTTAAACATAAAGAATAATCCTCAGATGAAATGCAAGAGATTGAAAACCAGAAGAAGGAAATAAATGCTTGGCTCATCTTAAAGAGTAACACCTACCATCATCATATTCTTCCCCATTAGATATAAACAACTTCAAGTGAAAATAAGGACATCTTTTATTTCAAATCATGAGATTTTCTTTTGTCATCCCCAAAATGCTTTCACAATAGATTAATATTAAAATGGAAGTTCTGGTCACTGTCTGCAGAAAGGGCTTGGCAGTCTTAAGTAATCAATAAATATTTTTTTTAAATGAACGAATAGATGAACAACAACCATGTTTTCAAAAAGACAACAGAAAGACTCAATGTTGGAATTGACACTCCGTGGGAAGCATCTGGCCTTCATAGGAAAAAGTGAAGATTCATGTTTTTGTCTTCGCCTAGCCTGTGCTAGATACTGGGGATAAACAGATGTAAGCAAAGTTGTCCCTAACCTGGAGATGCTTTAGATACTGTAACGATGGGAATGTCATGTTTGTGAATTAAGTACTTGGTTGATGGTCTAAGAAAATGGCCATGAGTATCCTATTCTATCATCTTGCTCCCTAGATGGAAGGCTGGCTGGTAGTCTGATGCACAGAGATAGTCCAAAACTTCTCTTCCCTTCCAGGTTAGAGAGTGGAAAACCAACCATTAATTGGTTAGCCTGGGAGCTCTCCAAAATCCAGGAGCAGAAGGACTTGGGTTAACTCTGAGGCATCAAAGCTCTCATTGGAAGTCCAAATTCTCCCAAGATGGCTCATTTAAATTGTTCAGGTAAACCCCCTGAGTGGCAAATGTCTAAAGGTCTGTGGCTTATGAGTGCAGGGTATGTGCAAAAGGTGAATTGCAGCACGCCTGGCCCAGCTCTTGTGTGGTCGGCTTTTAATTTCTGTTTTTAGACCAACCTCTAATCCCTATATAAGGTATCCCTCAACCCTGAGGTTAGCGGTTCTCCCTAGGTTTGGCTGAAAGGACAGCTTCCTTGCTCAACTGCAGGACCGTCTACACAAATTCTCAATCTTGGATATCTCTGCAGCTCTCATCCCTCCGCATATGCCATCTGCTTTCCATCTTCCAGAAATCTGTTACAATCTCTCACCTGCAGTAAATTCTCCTCATGCTCACTCTCTTCACTGTCACTAGACTTCTATTTGTCCAATCCACCACGTTGAGCTAGGATTCAGATCTTCCTCCCCTGACTTCTCCCCTGCCCCTTTTGTTTCTCTTCACTCTTTTAGGTCTTAAACTTCTGCTCCCTATATTAATAGTGCCATTGATTCTTTGCAAAACCTTCCTATTTCTAGACTTAATATCAAAATCTGGATTTTTTTTTCCTGGAAATTCGTAATCAAGTCACAAATTTGTACTGACCCACCAGGAAACATGGCAACCAGATATTATTTAGTTTGGTTTAGACTGCTTGGTCTCTTTAAAATGGAAACAAAAAGTCTCTACATTGTTCCATTATGTAGCCCCTGATGGGAAAGTGAGAAGTAACACTTTGTATATTTATGCCTACATGCTCTCTACAACTGTACTATACCTTTTTACTTTTCCTTCATTCCTGCTTCTTCAGTTGCTTTGCGTGATAATTTTTTGGAAAACTTTATTTTTTTTAACTGTGAGCGTGCATTACCTTGGTTAAAAAGAAAAGCTCAGATATATAGTGAAAGCAACAAACACTATGCATATAGGATGAGACATTTGGAAACAGGTGCCACACTGGTGTCGAGCATCTATTTCATTCAGTCTGAGCTGATCACTACCATGACAGAAGGTAAAGAGGAGAAGTGGTTTCTTGTATTCAGAAGTTGCTTTTCCTTTTTCAAAAAATATTTTATTTATTTATTTATTTATTTATTTATTTATTTATTTATTTATTCAGTATTTCTTTAGAGACAGAGAAAGAGAGAGAGTACGAGCAGGGGCAGGGACAGAGGGAGAAGGAGAAGGAATCTCAGACTCTGTGCTGAGCATGAGAGCATGTGCCTGACATGGGGCTCAATCTCATGACCCTGAGATCATGACCTGAACCAAAATCAAGAGTCAGAGGCTTGGGCGCCTGGGTGGCTCAGTTGGTTAAGCGACTGCCTTCGGCTCAGGTCATGATCCTGGAGTCCCGAGATCGAGTCCCGCATCGGGCTCCCTGCTCGGCGGGGGGTCTGCTTCTCCCTCTGACCCTCTTCCCTCTCGTGCTCTCTGTCTCTCATTCTCTCTCTCTCAAATAAATAAATAAAATCTTTAAAAAAAAAAGAGTCAGAGGCTTAACTGACTGAGCCACTGAGGCACCCCAAAAAGTTGCTTTTTTCTATGTGTGAGTGAGGGTATTTGATAGGTCAACTTGACTAAACACTACAGGGAGGCTAGCAACTTTGTCCCATGTCCACATTTCCAGCCTATTTGTTATCTTCTCCTACTGATTACCTGCCCCACACATTTCAGACGTGTTTATCCCGCACCCTCACCCACAATCACATAAACCAGTTTTGTGAAAATCTGTCTATCCACCTATCTAATTTCCTTGGGGTTCCAGCATAAAGCATATATTACTGAGCACCTACTAAATGTCAGGCACTCTACAAAGTTTTTTTAAGTGTATCTTCTCCATCTTCACAACAGAGCCACCATGTTACAGAGAAGCTTGTTGAAGTTCAGGAAGGCTAAATCACTTCCAAGTCCCTAACGCAAATTAGTGGTAGAAATAGGATTTGAAACTGACTGACTACAAAGTCCATGTTTGTTTGTTTTTTCTATTCATCTGGAACCTTCAAAATTAAGAACATTGTTATAGGGCCAGTTTCCAAAGTGACTTAAACCATCTGGAATGGTTAGATTTTGGGGGGGGGGGGCAATTCTACCTTATCCATTAGTCTCCTCATTCATCATATATTTGTACAAAAAGCATTATATACTGTGTGCTTATAATTATGCTGGACTTTGGGAAGAAAGGGGAAGAAACACAATGTAAATCCATGATCCTCTCTTTCCCAAAGTGATCTATTTGGAGAACAGATCTATTTGAAATATGACCTATTTAGAAAGATAAAGCTTAACCAACAAAGAAAACAAGAAAACCATCTCAGACAATGGGTATCAAATTGCAAATTGAGGGGGTACAAATATTTTCCAACTTTGAAGAAAAAAATAGATAAATTCTATTGTGCACTTACTCTATGCCAGGCACCAGACTACAGATTTTACGTGCCTTTTCTCACTCAGTCCTCACATAAACTCTAATAAGACATATTTTCTGGTATGTGTTTAGTTTATAGATAAGGAAACCGAGGTTGGAAAGGATGCCTTGGTATCAATGTGGGAGATTTCTTGGAGTGGTAATTTTGTGGGACCTAATGTTGAGTGAAATTAAATGAGGGGGAAGAAGGAAGCAAAACCTTCCAAGAAATATTCACAGAAGTACCAAGTTTCCAAACTCTAGCCTTCAGTTAATGAACTGAACATTTTGCATGCATATCTTAAACACGCACCTCTTTTTTTCTGGAACAGTAAATGTTCAGTTACCAAATTTCTCATGATATTTGTATGGTTATCAAGCTTAGAAACTCCAATTTCATCTTTTTGTGTGTATTAGTTTGGTAGGGCTGCCACAGCAAAGTATCACAAACTGAGCTGCTAAAATGCACCATGTATTCTCTTGCAGCTCTAGAGGCCAGAAATCCAAAATCATGGAGTAAGCAGGATTGGTTCCCTCTGAGGGTTGTGAGGAAGAATGTGTTCCATGCTTCTCTCCTAGCTTCTGGTGGTTTGCTGGCCATCTTTGGAGTTCCTCGGCTTGTAGATGCATCACCTTGATCTCTGCCTTCATCCTCACATGGTCTTCTCCCTGTGTGATGTCTGTGTCCAAATTTTCCCCTTTTATAAGGGTATCAGTCATGTTGGATTAGCCCATCCTTCTCTGATATGACCTTATCTTAATTAATTACATCTGCAATGATCCTATTTCCAAATAAGGTCTCAGTCTGAGGTAATGGCGGTAAAGACTACATTATATGAATTTTTTTGAGGGGGGACACAAGTCATCCCATAACACTGTGCTTCCTAAAAGAGTTGTTGAACTTGTTTTTAAGTGAACACACAACACCTAAGCAATGGACATCCTCAACTAGGTCTTTAGCATTATTCCCATTTAATAACAGCATAAATCACCCATATTTGTTTAGGACTGCATTATTCTTGTCACTATTTATACTGAATCATTAATAGTGAATCTGGTTTAATAGGTTTCTCTGCCTTCTGACCATCAGCTTTGCCTCCAGGAGTGTGGGCTCTATGGTTGCACAACATCACCAAATATTACAACTGGAAAAGGACTTCATGGATCAACTCTTTGTAAAATACTAAGTGGCCTTCAAAAAAGCACATTTTTAAGCAGAACGATCAGATGACTTGCTAGTCTAGGAACTTATGAAGCTATTGTAATAAACTGGGAAATAGGGCTGAGAATTGGCCGTCCACTGTTTTGATGCCTGTAGATCCACACCCATCCTCTTAAAACAACTGCCCCCTTTCACCTGCCCCTGTCCATAGTAATAGATGATGAATCCATGTCTTTGTTGCCAGATGCAATACCTCCTGGACCAAGGGCAAACACTACTCAGGGTCCAGAGGAGAAATCAGTTTCTCTCAACTAGGAGTTTGGCATGATGATTCAATGCTTTGAGTAGTGTCTGTCTAGTAAGTGTCTGCATTAGAATGCTCTGTAAAGCTGTGGCTGGGACATGCTTGATCACATTTAAACCAGGTAGAGAAGAGTGAAACAGGCAAAGAGAAGCAGAGACAAGAGAGCATGTAATCCCAGAGAGATGGAGAAAAGGGACTTGATTTTCCCCATGCTCCCTGGCACTGGCCTTCATAGACTAGTTAATTCATGCCTTTGGGTTCCATGATGACCAGATTTTCTCATAGGTAATGCCCCTTTAGTACTACATTAGTTTTGGGTTGTTTCTGTGATTTCCAACCAGAAAAGCCTGTTAAGGGCAGATGTGCAGTGAAAATCCCTCCTTTAACATTCAAAAATATTGAGTGTCTTCTATGCACCTATTCTCACTAGGGAATCAAAGCTAGAGCAACACTGGGGAGCTTCCAGTATCAACTAAATCAATCATCAGAGAACTGTGGCCAATTCTGTGAAGACCTAGTCGAGGCTGCTCTGAAAGCCTAGAATGGAGCCCTTCATTGCACTCAGGAGTCTAGCTGGGACCTCTAAGAAAACAGTATTTATTAGAGATTGTGTTTTGTGCTCGATGGCTCCATCATTTTTGCTTATGTTGTTTTACTTTTGAGAATTAGTAGGAAATCGCTCGATGAGAAAGAGAGAAAGGGCATTTTGGGGCAGGGGAACAGCACATGTTAAAGTTCAGAGGAGTAAAATGTCGGGATGAACGAAGGAGCTGCAGACCGTTTCTACACGTGTGAGAGGTGCCGGAGAGGGGGCCAGAGAGGCCCTGAGGAGAAATGGTCACCTTGTAAGCTTCATCTTACAACTAACAGGGGCTGTCCAGCAGTTTGAGGAATGCAAGGGCAGGATCAGATTTGCAGTTCAGAAAGCTTATTTTGGCCAAGTATGTGGGATCACTCCCAGGGCCATGCTGGAGGAAATGAGACAAGTTGGGAGGTTAGCCCAGTCATCCAGGTGAGGAACGAAGCAAGCCTGAACTGGGAAAATGGCAAAAGGAAGAGGAGAGGTAATGGATATGAGATGTTTAGGGAAGAGAAGCCAGGAGCTTTGGTGATCAATATTACATGTGGCTTAAATAAGAAGGGGGAATGTAGCATTATGCCCAAATGTCCTGCTTGAGTGATAATGATGATAATCATCAACAACAACAAAAACACAAAACTAAACAAAACAAACAAACAAAAACAACTCTCTGCCCTTCTCCCTCCCCATTGGTTAGTCTAGATACCCACTTGTTCTCCTCCAAAGGCCATGACATCCAGAACTCGAGGGATGATTTATGATCGATCCTAATCCTGACTGGCTTATTCCCTGTAAGCGATGGTTTGGGAACAGATCCTCAACTTAAGGAATCAGGATTTTACTCTGTTTTGCTGTAATGATTTTTAAAGAAATCCATGCATGAGAGTCCCAATACTGTTTTTCTTTTCTTTCCTCCATGAAATCTGTTTGAAGGAAGTTTTTGAGTCTATAAAAATGAAGCAGTGAAATACTGTATTCAAGATGTAGACATTTATACTCCCTGCGTTTAATATGTGTATTGAAAAAGTGTTGAGGTCACTCATCCTGCATATATTAATTTTTTGGAGGGTGGTTGGGAGAAGTTAGTATATATCACATGGCTTCCTCAGCTATTCAAGATCTGCAAAAAAAAAAACCTGAATGTGCCAATTCTCTCCAGGCATGGCTACTATTTACAAATGCCAGGTGGCTGGTGATGTGTTAGCCCAAGATGGGTTTGTGGGGGTAATTATAAGAGGGCAGAAGAGGAGTAGAAGGAACCAAGGATCGGCATCTACTGGGAAGAGCCAGGTAGATAAATTGAGTTTTACTGTATTTTGACTTTTTGTATTCTCCCTTGCAATAAAAAACAAACAAACAAACAAGAATGTTTCCATCAGCCAGAAAGATGCATTTGCATTCATAGAAACATACTCTACATGTCAAGAAATGGCAAATGAGGGGTACTAGGCCCCCTCCCTCCTTGCGCAGAAAGATAATCAGCTATTCCCACCTGGCCTTGGTAAAAGCAGCAAGTTTTCATTTTTAAAGAATATGAAAGATGTGGCACATCATGCCCCAATCAAAATGCAGTCTTGTTCTTGCAGGAGCTCATTTTCATTATGTTTTTACATTGCATGGTGAGCAGCCATCGGCCTGTGCTTCCAGTGCAGCTCAAAGCGTGGAGAAGCTTCTGTCCCTGAAGATATCTGTGGCACCCAGAATGATGGGGAAAAGAAGTGAAATTCAAGGTATTGAAGTCGAAACTACAAAGAAGTATAAAAGAAAAGGTAGGCATTAGAAAACTCACTGCAGGGGGTTGAAAGCAAAAGAGGGAGACAAAAATCTATTACAACAAAATAATAAAGTCTTTTTTAAAGTTTAAGGGGAAAATCATCTTGTTTTGTGAAAAGATGGCGAGACATGTTCATTGATCTTTTTAAGAGACAACAAAAAATTGGCCGTCAACTGAATAAAAGAAAATGAAGTTCCATTAATACAATCTGTTGAAAGACAACTCGGATAAATTGATCAATGCAGTACAATCATTTCTAACCTTTCCCCCTGTTTGGAGAGGATGTTTTTTCAAGAGAGTAAACAACATACATCATCAACTTCAAGTGCTTTTTAGATGGCTTTTCCAGCAATAATGGAAATGGAGAATTTCTGGAACTAAGCATGTAATGCTTTCTTTATTATTATCAGTCTGAAGAATATCAATACATTTGGAGAGATTGGGACATGATTTTTTTCTCCCTTGGTAACTTTCATGTTGTAGTTTCTCCCTTGATTTCTTTTTTAGTCTGCTTATTAGAAAATATTAATGTATAAGATGTAGTGGCTCTATTATTGAGTCCAGGGCCCACCATTCAAGGGACCACCAAGTTGAAAAGATCATCTCACTGTTTATAGATCACTGTACTAAAACTTTCTGAAAAAGCTGTTTTTCTTCTCAACATTTTTCTCCTCAATTTGAAGAAAGAGCAAAAGGAAAGGAAATGGAAATATTTTCATGTTTTTCATTTTTCTCCTCCCTCCCTCCCACACCCCGCACTTTAAAAATAACCTATATAAAATATATAGTATAGAGTCTCTAAGATAACTTGCTAATACCTTATAGTAAATTGTTTTTTGTTTTCACACGTATCATTGATGATGTATAATTTATTGTAAACTAGAAAATTTAGGTAGTTCCGTGATGATATGGAAATCTGTTTAGTACAATGCATCTTAAATGAGTGATAAGGGTAGGGGTCTCAGATCTGGGGACTAATATTAAAACTAATTTGGGGACTAATATTAAAGCTATATTTATAAAATACTAACTCTACTAACAAATATGTATAACAAATATATATATATATATATATTTTTTTTTTTTGCTTGTTTTAAAGAAGGAGAGGAGGAGGGCAGAGAAGCAGAGGGAGAGGGAGAGAGAATCTCAAGCAGACTCCACAACCAGGGAGGAGCTGATGGGGGGGATCAATGCGGGGCTCGATCTCACCACCCTGAGATCATGACCTGAGCTGAAATCAAGAGTCAGACGTTTAACCAACTGAGCCACCCAGGCACCCCAAACTCAATTTTTTTTTTGTAAGAATGTGAAGTTACTGATGTGTTTTCAGTTAAGCAGGAATTTATAACACTCACTTTATTTCCACAGGGAAATAATGATGTTGATGTTACTTCTGGGTATTTGGCTTCCTATAGGCTATAAAACGGGCAAAACACGATTTTAAGCACTGTGTGTGGTTTTTTTTTTTTTTAATGGGTTTGGGATTATTTATAAAAGGCCCACAAAAGATTACATATTAAATCTATAGAAATTTCTCTCAGAGAGGCATTATCTCAATCTGAAGCCAAAAAAATTTATCCAAACAAATAAACATATCTGCACACAGACACAGAGGAAAGGTCAAAGAAGGGTGAAAGTTAAGGCTTCAGCCAATGATACTGAAATACTGCTCTTTAGGCCCTAATAAAATTACCCTTTAGGGTACGTCTCTCAATCCCTGCAGGGGAGAGGGCACAGTTCAGGGACACTTCACTGAATTCAGGACCCTCAATCTGTAAAGCAAGCATCGTTGTAGAAATCAAACAGCTCCCTCCCTGGGAGAAGATTCATCTTTGGGATTAGGGTGACAGTTACCTGAAGTCAAAGAACAGGGGTGGATCATCTGCGGTGCTAGTAAGCTTCTAAAGCAGTGCGTTTTAGCAATTTGCTAAATGCTTCCAGCCCACTTTTCTAATTTTTTTTTTTTTTTTTTTGGTCTGCAGAGGTAGCACGGGAAAAAGCAGAGAAGAGACACAGAGATGTACAGATTCATAGAGAAATCAGAGAAAACAAAAAAACAAAAACGTGATTTACAAAAACTTCTTAGAATGACAGGAAAGATATTCCGTGAAACTGACAAGTCAACCTTTCTATATAGAGAGTCATTTTCTCAGCCGAGTAAGTCTTTTGAAGAAGATCGTTGTCCAAGATAAAGCTTTGCAGTGTTTCAGTTGACATTTTTTTTTTTTTTAATCCTGTTCCAGAAGACCTTTAGAATGTATTCTAGACGCACCAGCATATTTGAAGCCTGGATGAATTACTATCTTGTCTTTCCTTTGTGGAGATGTTTTCGACCCAGGAAGGGGCTGAAAATCCTTCCTTCCCATTTGTTATAGAAAAGAGGGAAACAACAGATTATTTGAATTTTTGTCTCTACTATTGAAAGTGTTAGGCTAAACACATTTGAGGCTTTCAGTAAGTAAACCAGAATGAAATGGTAAGATAGGATAAATATTAAATTTAAAGAATTTCCTGATTTTTTTTTTCCACCGTAGACTATGGGCTAAAGTTCTATCCTGGCTAGCATCTGGATCCTGGCTAGCAGGCCACAATTCATGCTCTGTCAGAACCTCTGCCCCTTCTCTGTCCTCTTGAAAGTTTTCCATCCCTACAGTATCCTAAAGGCATTTCCGTCTGGACAAAACTCAATATATTGCAACACATGCTCCTCCAGTTACTTACCTGAAAAGCACACACGCCTCCACCTGATATTGTTTTTAGATTCTGTTCGAAAATCTAATAAAATATTTCTACCAGAAATAGATCACGTGAGGATTTCCGTGATTTATTCCATTTCTTTTTATTTATTTTGTTTGGAGGGGCCAGCTTGCCAAATTTATGTACCTGTCACATCTCAGGTAAATTTGTAGTACTTGGGAGAAATCTGCGAGAAGAAACAGGACTCCGGAAGATTCAGATTTAATGACCATGTGTTTTATAAAGCTGAGAAAGATTTAAAGAGAGAAGAATCGAAGCCCAGAAGGTTCTGCAGGAGAAATGATGGATTCTTATTTATTGAATTCATCCATTGTCCAAGGCACCGTGCCCAGCACTTAACATTCACTATTGCATTTATCCTTCACACCATTCCTGTGAATTAGGCTTGATCCCTATTTTAAAGAGGAGCCAACTCAGTCTTACTGAAGTCAAATAACCTGTTTAAACAGTTAGGAAATCGCAGAGCCCAGGTTTGGACCAGATGTATCTGATTCCATTGTGGGGGCTAAGCATGTCTTCACTGTGTATGTGTGTGTGTGTGTGTGTAGCTATAAATATATGTGTGTACATATATGTACACATATATGCACATATGTAATCTAATAAAGCACCTTTTGAGGGTCTTTCTGTAGTATTTATAAGTTTAGGTTTTTTTGGTTTCTATATCTCTCCAGGATAAACACAGTAGTGAAATGGATCTGATTTCATAATAAATAGAATACTACTCATATTATGAAACCTTTTGTTCCTCTACCAGAATCTTTTCTCTGGGACTTTCTTACCCCAACAGTCAAGGCTGTTTTAATTCTTGAGATATTTTCTCATTTTATGACTCACTGATCCCAGGTTTTCAGGCCATTCATTAAAAACGTAAGTGGCCAAATCGAAAAAAGAATAGTTAAACTCTCAAATTCTTCACTCAAGTGCAATAGACTACACAGGATGATCCCAATTTAATCCATTCATTGAGTATTTATTGCGTATCTGTTTTGTACCTGGGACTCCACTACGTCTGAGAAGCAAACAAAATAGAAAAATCCACACCCTCAAGGAGATGACATTCTATTGGGGGAGAGAGGAAATGAGTAATCAAATAACTAAATACATTAGCCTATGTGTCATATAATTTCAGGGAGTGGTAAGTCCATTAAAGGAAAGGAAATCAGGTGGAGGACATGCCGAATGAATTGCAGTGGGGGTTACTTCGGGTCAACTAGTGAGGACAGCCATGTCTAAGCAGGGGCCTCGGTGAAGTGAGAGAACCACGGGAGGGTCTTTACAAGGACCACTCCAGGCAGTGGGAAGAGCAAGGGCAAAACCCCAAGGACAGAACGAGCTTGGTGAGTGCTAGCAACTGGGAGAAGACCAATATGGCTGAACACACTGATCCAGAAAAGAAAGAAAACCTGAATCTCCAGGGGAAGCAGGGGTCGGGTTGTATGTGCCTTTAGGAGTTTGACCTTTAACTGATATGTGATGAGAAGCCATTGGATGTTTGGAAGCAGAGGAGGGGTGTGACTTGACTTGCATTTCTTAAAAATTTTCTCTGCCATATGCACCAGTCACCCTGATGAAGAATTCTCCTATACATTAAAAGAATGGCCATCCCGCCATTCTATTCCCACATGGTAATCAAATCTGTTCTTTTTACCAACTCTGAGACTATTCTAAATATGCAGGACTTGTCTTTTAAAACATGGTTCTGTTAAATACCTGGGGAATGGAATACAATATTCTGTACAAGTCACTGTATCTTAATTTTATTTTCAGTATTCAGTGCAACTGTATAGAAATACAATTAATTTTTTTTTAAAGATTTTATTTATTTATGTGACAGAGAGAGACACAGCGAGAGAGGGAACACAAGCAGGGGGAGTGGGAGAGGGAGAAGCAGGCTTCCCGCGGAGCAGGGAGCCGATGCGGGGCTCGATCCCAGGATCTTGGGATCATGACCTGAGCCGAAGGCAGACGCTTAACGACTGAGCCACCCAGGCGCCCCCAAATACAATTAATTTTTATATATTAATCATGTCTCCTGCAAACTTGCTGGACTCATTTATTAGTTCTAATATTATTTCTGTGAATTTCTTACATTTTTCAATATACAAGATCATGTCATCAGCTAATAGAGTTTCACTTCTTCCTTTCTAATATGGATGACTTTTCTTACTTTCTTTTCTTTCTTTTTTCTTTTTTTTTCCCCCCTCACCTGATGCCCTGGCTAGAATCTCCAGTACATACTGAATGGAAAAGGTGAGAGTGGTTGTCCTTGTTTTGTTCCTGATCTCAGGGGGCAAGCACTCTGTCTTTCACCATTAATTTTCACGTTAATCAGGCTGGTCATAGATGTCCTTTATCAGCGTGAGGAAGTTCCATTCTCTTCCTATTCATAGCGCCTTTTTATTATGAAAGTCTGTTGGATCTTGCTAAATGTTTTTTTCTGCATCTGTTTAGATAACTGTTAGCTTTTGTCTTTTGTTCTACTAATATGGTATATACACTACATTGAGTGATTTATGATCATTTTTATATGTTTCTGGATTTAGTTTGCTAGTGTTTTGTTGAGGATTTTATATCTGTATTTGTAAAAAAATATTGACCTATAAATTCTTTTCCTCTGATGTCTTTGATTTTGGTATCAGAGTAATACTGGCCTCCTAGAATTATTTGTGAAGTGCTCTCTCTTTTCCTGATTTCATGAAAAGTTTGTAAGTATTGGTGTTAATGCTTGTTTAAATGTTTGGTGGGATTCACCAGTGAATTTATCTGGGCCTGGGCTTTGTGTGGATTTGGGGGGATCTTTTGGTTACAAATTCAATATATTTACACAATGTAATCTATTTATGTTCCCTATTTCTTTTTGAGTCAATTTAAGTAAGTAATATCTTTCTAGGCATTTGCCCATTTCATCTATATATCTGATTTGTCATCCTACAATCACTCATACCATTCTCTTTGAATCATTTTTATATTTGCAAGATCATCAATAAGGACCCCTCTACCATGTCTGGTTTTATCAGTCTGACTCTTTGTTTTTCTCTTTGTCACTCCAGCTAACATTTGTCAATCTTACTGATCTTTTGCAAGAATTAATATTTGGTTACATTCATTATTTTTATTGTTTTTTTTCTATTGTTTCATTTATTTTTTCTTTTATCTTTATTTTCTGTCTTCTATTTGCTATGTGTTTAGTTTGTCCTTTTTCTATTTTCTTTAGGTAGAAGTTTAGATTATTCATTTGAGATCTTTCTTCTTTTTCTTTTTCTTTTAAGATTTTATTTATTTATTTAACAGAGAGAGATTGACAGTGAGAGAGGGAATACAAGCAGGGGCAGAGGGAGGGGGAGAAGCAGACTCCCCGCTGAGTGGGGAGCCTGATGCAGGACTCAATCCCAGGACCCTGGAATCATGACCTGAGCTGAAGGCAGGTGCTTAGCCGACTGAGCCACCCAGGCACCCCTATAAATTTCCCTCTTAACACTGTTTTAGTTACATCCTACTCATTTTGGTATGTGTTGTTTCCGGTTCATATGATAGGATTTGCTATATTTCCTTGTGATTTTGTTCTCTGACTTATTGGTTAATTAGCTTTTTTTAAATTTCCATATATTCATTAATTTCCCAAATATCCTTCTATTATTAATTTCTACTTTCCTTTTATTGTGAGCTGAACAAATACCTTTTGCATTAATTTAGATTTTTTTTTTTTAAACGAGGCTTACTTTATGGGCTACATTTGTTATATCCTGGAGAATGTTCCATGGACATTTGAAAAGAATGTATACATTGCTCTTGTTGTTTGTAGGTCTCTGCAAACTCTGGTTGATTTATACTGTTGTACAACCATTTTATTTTCCTGTTGATATTCTACTTTAACTGCTATATCCATTTTTGAAAGTGGGGATTGAAGTCTCCAAGTAATATTTTTTAATTGGCTATATTTTCCTTTAATTTTGTCAGTATTGCTTCCAGTATTTGGGGGCTCTGTTACTAGGTTCATACACGTTTATATTTCTTATAGCCTTCTGATGATTTACCCTTTTATTATTGTAAAATATCTATCTTTATCTCTAGTAACATTTTGTGTTTGATACCCATCTTTTCTGATATTAGCATAGCCATTCCAGTTCTTTTGAGGTTATAGACCGCAGGTTGTTTCAGATTGTGTGCATCTTTGAATCTAAAATGTGTCTCCAATTTTCTCAACACCATTTGTTGAAGAGACTGTCTTTTTTCCATTGGATATATATTATTTCCTGCTTTGTCGAAGATGAGTTGACCATAGAGTTGAGGGTCCATTTCTGGGCTCTCTATTCTGTTCCATTGATCTATGTGTTTGTTTTTGTGCCAGCACCATACTGTCTTGATGATGACAGCTTTGTAATAGAGCTGGAAGTCCGGAATTGTGATGCCGCCGGCTTTGCTTTTCTTTTTCAACATTCCTCTGGCTATGCGGGGTCTTTTCTGGTTCCATACAAATTTTAGGATGATTTGTTCCATTTCTTTGAAAAAAGTGGATGGTATTTTGATGGGGATTGCATTGAATGTGTAGATTGCTCTAGGTAGCATTGCCATCTTCAGAATATTTGTTCTTCCAGTCCATGAGCATGGAACGTTTTTCCATTTCTTTGTATCATCCTCAATTTCCTTCATGAGTGTTCTGTAGTTTTCTGAGTACAGATCCTTTGCCTCTTTGGTTAAGTTTATTCCTAGGTATCTTATGGTTTTGGGTGCAATTGTAAATGGGATTGACTCCTTAATTTCTCTTTCTTCTGTCTCATTGTTCGTGTATAGAAATGCAACTGATTTCTGTGCATTGATTTTATATCCTGCCACTTTACTGAATTTCTGTATGAGTTCTAGCAGTTTTGGGGTGGAGTCATTTGGGTTTTCCACATAGAGTATCATGTCATCTAGAAAGAGTGAGAGTTTGAGAGAGAGACAGAATCTCAAGCAGACTCCTCACTGAGCATGGAGCAGATGTGGGGCTTGATCTCACAACCCTGAGATCACAACCTGAGCTGACATCAAGAGCTGGTTGCTTAACCTACTGAGCCACCCAGGCACCCCATTTACTAATTATTTTTAAATGAGTTAAGAGAAGAAAGGAGAAGAAATGGGCAATTACCTTGTCTTTTGTAATTGCCTACATACTTATCTTTTGAATACTCTTTGTTTTACCACGTGGGTTTGAAATACTGAGTGGTGTTACCTGCTTTCAATCTGAAGAACTCTCAATAGTACTTATAAAGCAGGTCCACTAGAGTTACCTTGGGTTTTACTTGGCCTAGAAACTATTTAACTTCATTTTTTAGAAGACAGTTTTGTTGGATATATGACACTTGACTGACAGTTATTTTCACTTTCACCACTTTGAATATGCCACCCCACTGTTTCTGACCTCTGATTGTTTCTGATGGAAGCATTCATTAATCATAGTGGGATGTCCTTGTACATGAGTGCTTTATCTTTTATTGCTTTTGCATTTTTATTTTTATCTTTGACTTTTAACATTTTGACTTTTATGTGTCTGGATGTTAATGGATCTCCTTGTTTTTATCCAACTGAGAGTTCATTGATCTTTTTTGGATGTTTAAGTTAATGTCTTTATCAAATTTTGGAATTTTTCATCCATTATTTCTTTGAATAGTTTCCCTATCCCTTTCTCTCTCTCTCCTCTACTTCTGGTACTTCCATTATGTGTATGTGAGTACATTTATTGTTGTCCTGCATTTTTCAGAGGCCCTATTTTTGTCGTTGTTTTTTTTTTTTCGCTTTTCTACTTCTATGTTTTTAATTTTTAATTTTATTATGTTATGTTAATCACCACACATTACATCATTAGTTTTTGATATAGTGTTCCATGATTAATTGTTTGCATATAACACCCAGTGCTCTATTCAGTACGTGCCCTCTTTAATACCCATCAACAAGCTAACACATCCCCCCACCCCTCTCCCCTCTAGAACCCTCAGTTCCTTTCTCATAGTCCATAGTCTCTCATGGTACATCTCCCCCTCCGATTACCAGCCCCCTTTATTTTTCCCTTCCTACTTTCTTCTTTTTTTTTTTAACATATAATGTATTATTTGTTTCAGAGGTACAGGTCTGTGATTCAACAGTCTTACACAATTCACAGCGCTCACCATAACACATACCCTCCCTAATGTCTATCACCCAGCCACCCCATCCCTCCCAGCCCCCACCATTCCAGCAACTCTCAGTTTGTTTCCTGAGATTAAGAATTCCTCATATCAGTGACATCATATGACACAAGTCTTTCTCTGATTGACTTATTTCGCTCAGCATAATACCCTCCAGTTCCATCCACATAGTTGCAAATGGCAAGATTTCATTCCTTTTGATGGCTGTGTAATATTCCAGTGTGTGTGTGTGTGTGTGTGTGTGTGTGTGTGTGTGTGTGTGTATACCACATCTTATTTATCCATTCATCTGTTGATGGACATCTTGGCTCTTTCCGTAGTTTGGCTATTGTGGACATTGCTGCTATAAACATCAGGGTGCATGTACCCCTTTGGATACCTACATTTGTATCTTTGGGGTAAATACCCAGTAGTGCAATTTCTTGGTTGTAGGGTAGCTCTATTTTCAACTTTTTGAGGAACCTCCATACTGTTTTCCAGAGTGGCTGCACCAGCTTGCATTCCCACCAACAGTGTAGGAGGGTTCCCCTTTCTCCACATCCTCACCAACATCTGTCGTTTCCTGACTTGTTAATTCTAGTCATTCTGACTGGTGTGAGGTGGTATCTCATTGAGGTTTTGATTTGGATCTCCCTGATGCTGAGCGATATTGAACACTTTTTCATGTGTCTGTTGGCCATTTAGGTATCTTCTTTGGAAAAATGTCTGTTCATGTCTTCTGCACATTTCTTGATTGGGTCATTTGTTCTTTGGCTGTGGAGATTGATAAGTTCTTTGTAGATTTTGGATACTAGCCCTTTATCTGATATGTCATTTGCAAATATCTTCTCCCATTCTGTCAGTTGTCTTTTGGTTTGGTTGACTGTTTCTTTTGTTGTGCAAAAGCTTTTTATCTTGATGAAGTCCCCATAGTTCATTTTTGCCCTTATTTGCCTTGCCTTTGGCAATGTTTCTAGGAAGAAGTTGCTGTGGCTGAGGTTGAAGAGGTTGCTGTCTGTGTTCTCCTTTAGGATTTGGATAGACTCCTGTCTCACACTGAGGTCTTTCAACCAGTTGGAGTCTATTTTTGTGTGTGGTGTAAGGAAATGGTCCAGTTTCATTCATTTGCATGTGGCTGTCCAATTTCCACAACACCATTTGTTGAAGACTGTCTTTTTTCCATCGGACATTCTTTCCTGCTTTGCTGAACATTAGTTGACCATAGAGTTGAGGGTTCATTTCTGGGCTCTTTATTCTGTTCCATTGATCTATGTGTCTGTTTTTGTGCCAGTACCATACTGTCTTGATGATGACAACTTTGTAATAGAGCTGGAAGTCCGGAATTGTGATGCTGCCAGCTTTGCTTTTCTTTTTCAACATTCCTCTGGCTATTCGGGGTCTTTTCTGGTTCCATACAAATTTTAGGATTATTTGTTCCATTTTTTTTTTATTCTTATGTTAATCCCCATACATTACATCATTAGTTTTAGATGAAGTGTTCCATGATTCATTGTTTGTGCATAACACCCAGTGCTCCATGCAGAATGTGCCCTCCTCAATACCCACCACCAGGCTAACCCATCCTCCCACCCCCCTCCCCTCTAGAACCCTCAGTTTGTTTTTCAGAGTCCATCGTCTCTCATGGTTCGTCTACCCCTCCAATTTCCCCCACTTCATTCTTCCCCTCCCGCTACCTTCTTCTTCTTCTTCTTCTTCTTTTTTTCTTAACATATATTGCATTATTTGTTTCAGAGGTACAGATCTGAGATTCAACAGTCTTGCACAATTCACAGCGCTTACCAGAGTTGTTCCATTTTTTTGAAAAAAGTGGATGGGGGGCGCCTGGGTGGCTCAGTCAGTTAAATGACTGCCTTCGGCTCAGGTCATGCTCCCAGGGTCCTGGGATCAAGCCCCGCATCGGGCTCCCTGCTCAGTGGAGAGCCTGCTTCTCCCTCTCCCTCTGTCTGCTGCTCTGCCTACTTATGCTCTCTCTCTATCTCTGTTAAATAAATTAAAAAAAAAATTAAAAAGAAAAAAGAAAAAAGTGGATGGTACTTCGATAGGGATTGCACTGAATGTGTAGATTGCTCTAGGTAGCACTGACATCTTCACAATATTTGTTCTTCCAATCCATGAGCATGGAACGTTTTTCCATTTCTTTGTGTCTTCCTCCATTTCTTTCATGAGTATTTTATACTTTTCTGAGTACAGATCCTTTGTCTCTTTGGTTAGATTTATTCCTAGGTATCTTATGGTTTTGGGTGCAATTGTAAATGGGATCGACTCCTTAATTTCTCTTTCTTCTGTCTTGTTGTTGGTGTATAAGAATGCCACTGATTTCTGTGCATTGATTTTATATCCTGCCACTTTACTGAATTCCTGTATGAGTTCTAGCAGTTCTGGGGTGGTGCCCTTTGGATTTTCCACATAAAGTATCATATCATCTACAAAGAGTGAGAATTTGACTTCTTCTTTGCTGATTCGGATGCCTTTGATTTCTTTTTGTTGTCTGATTGCTGTGGCTAGGACTTCCAATACTATGTTGAATAGCAGTGGTGATAGTGGACATCCCTGCCACATTCCTGACCTTAGGGGGAAAGCTCTCAGTTTTTCCCCATTGAGAATGATATTCGCTGTAGGTTTTTCATAGATGGCTTTTATGATATTGAGGTATGTACCCTCTGTGCCTATACTCTGAAGAGTTTTGATCAAGAAAGGATGCTGTCCTTTGTCAAATGCTTTTTCTGCATCTATTGAGAGGATCATATGGTTCTTGTTCTTTCTTTTATTAATGTATTGTATCACATTGATTGATTTGTGGATGTTGAACCAACCTTGCAGCCCAGAGATAAATCCCACTTGGTCGTGGTGAATAATCCTTTTAATGTACTGTTGGATCCTATTGGCTAGTATTTTGGTGAGAATTTTTGCATCCATGTTCATCAAGAATATTGGTCTGTAATTCTCCTTTTTGATGGGGTCTTTGTCTGGTTTTGGGATCAAGGTAATGCTGGCCTCATAAAATGAGTTGGGAAGTTTTCCTTCCATTTCTATTTTTTGGAACAGTATCAGAAGAATAGGTATTCATTCTTTAAATGTTTGTAAAATTCCCCTGGGAAGCCATCTGGCCCTGGGCTCTTGTTTGTTTGGAGATTTTTGATGACTGCTTCAATTTCCTTAGTGATTATAAGTCTGTTCAGGTTTTCTATTTCTTCCTGGTTCAGTTTTGGTAGTTTTACATCTCTGGGAGTGTATCCATTTCTCCCAGATTATCTAATTTGCTGGCATAGAGTTGCTCATAATATGTTCTTATAATTGTTTGTGTTTCTTTGGTGTTGGTTGTGATCTCTCCTCTTTCATTCATGATTTCATTTATTTGGGTCATTTCTCTTTTCTTTTTGATAAGTCTGGCCAGGGGTTTATCAATCTTGTTAATTCTTTCAAAGAACAAGGTCCTAGTTTCATTGATCTGTTCTACTGTTCTTTTGGTTTCTATTTCATTGATTTCTGCTCTGATCTTTATTATTTCTCTTCTCCTGCTGGGTTTAGGCTTTAGTTGCTTCTTCTTTCTCCAGCTCCTTTAGGTGTAGGGTTAGGGTTAGGTTGTGTACTTGAGACCTTTCTTGTTTCTTGAGAAAGGCTTGTATTGCTATATACTTTCCTCTTAGGACTGCCTTTGCTGCATCCCAAAGATTTTGAACAGTTGTGTTTTCATTTTCATTTGTTTCCACGAATTTTTTTTTCTTCTTTAATTTCCTGGTTGACCCATTCATTCTTTAGTAGGATGCTCTTTAGCCTCCATGTCTTTGAGTTCTTTCTGGCTTTCCTCTTGTGATTGAGTTCTAGTTTCAAAGCATTATGGTCTGAAAATATGCAGGGAATGATTCCAATCTTTTGATACCAGCTGAGACCTGATTTGTGACCTAGGATGTGATCTATTCTGGAGAATGTTCCATGGGCACTAGAGAAGAATGGGTCTTCTGTTGCTTTGGGATGGAATGTTCTGAATGTGTCTGTGAAGTCCATTTGGTCCAGTGTGTCATTTAAGGTCTTTATTTCCTTGTTGACCTTTTGCTTGGATGATCTGTCCATTTCAGTGAGGGGTTGTTGAAGTTCCCGACTATTACTGTATTATTGTCGATGTGTTTCTTTGCTTTTGTTATCAATTGTCTTATATAATTGGCTGCTAGGGGCATAGATGTTAAGGGTATAGATATTTACAATTGTTAGATCTTCTTGTTGGTTAGACCCTTTAAGTAGGATGTAGTGTCCTTCCTCATCTCTTACTATAGTCTTTGGTTTAAAATCTAATTTGTCTGATATAAGAATTGCCACCCCACCTTTCTTTTGGTGTCCATTAGCATGGTAAATGGTTTTCCACCCCCTCACTTTCAATCTGGGGGTGTCTTTGGGTCTAAAATGGGTCTGTTGCAGATAGCATATTGATGGGTCTTGTTTTTTTTTATCCAATCTGATAGCCTGTGTCTTCTGATTGGGGCATTTAGCCCATTTACATTCAGGGTAACTATTGAAAGATAGGAATTTAGTGCCATTGTATTGCCTGTAAGGTAACTGTTACTGTATATTCTCTGTGTTCCTTTTTGGTCTATGCTGCATTTAGGCTCTCTCTTTGCTTAGAGGACCCCTTTCAAGATTTCTTGTAGGGCTCTTTGCAAATTCCATTAGTTTTTGTTTGTCCTGGAAGCTTTTTATCTCTCCTTCTGTTTTCAATGACAGCCTAGCTGGATATAGTAATCTTGGCTACATATTTTTCTCATTTAGTGCTCTGAATATATCCTGCCAGTCCTTTCTGGCCTGCCAGATCTCTGTGGATAGGTCTGTTGCCAATCTAATGTTTCTACAATTGTAGTTTACATATCTTTTGCCTCGAGCTGCTTTCAGGATTTTCTTTTTGTCTCTGAGACTCGTAAATTTTACTATTAGATGTTGGGGTGTTGACCTATTTTTATTGATTTTGGGGGGGTTCTCTGTGCCTCCTGGATTTTGATGCCTGTTTCCTTCCCCAAATTAGGGAAGTTCTCTGCTACAATTTGCTCCAATATACCTTCTGCCCCTCTCTTTCTTTCTTCTTTCTGGAATCCCAATTATTCTAATATTGTTTCATCTATGGTATCACTTATCTCTGGAATTCTGCCCTCGTGATCCAGTAGTTGTTTATCTCTCTTTTTCTCAGCTTCTTTATTTTCCATCATTTGATCTTCTGTATCTCTAATTCTCTCTTCTGCCTCATTTATCCTAGCAGTTAGAGCCTCCATTTTTATTGCACCTCATTAATAGCCTTTTTGATTTCAACTTGGTTAGATTTTAGTTCTTTTATTTCTCCAGAAAGGTTTCTCTAATATCTTCCATGCTTTTTTCAAGCCCAGCAAGTATCTTTAAAATCGTCATTCTGAACTCTAGTTCTGACATATTACTAATGTCCGTATTGATTAGGTCCCTGGCAGTTGGTACTACCTCTTGTTCTTTTTTTTGAGTTGATTTTTTCCTTCTTGTTATTTTGCCCAGAGGACATAGATGAATGAGAGAACAAAATGGTAACAGGGTAACAATGACCCCAGAAAAATATACACTAGACAAATCAGAAGAGACCTGAAATCGGGGGAAAAGAAAGGGAAAGAAAGAAAAAAGAAAAAAAAAAGATTAAAAAAAATATATGATCAAATATGATCAGGCTGGTGCATAGATCAGTGCCACATACTAGATTTTGGATGTATTTTAGTCTGTTAGATGACAGTGCCTCCCAAAATTTTAAAGAAAGAAAAACTTATATATGTACAAAAATAAGGGTAAATACAATGAAGGGATGGAATATGACTGTAAAGATGAAAATTATAAAAGATTTTATAAAAGGAATTGATAAGATAAGAAGTTGGTTGAAAAAACAAAGAAGAGGAATTAAAAAAAAAGAAAAGAAAGGGAGAGAATGTGACCAGGCAGGAGACTAGAACAAAGCCATACACTAGAGATTTAGGGCATATTTTGGTCTGTTAGAAGAAACTGTATCCCAAAATTTTAAAGAGAGTGCAACTTATATATATACCAAAAATAAGATTATTTACTATGAAAGGATAGAATATGACTCTAAAAATGAAAAATAAAAAAGATTTTTAAAAAAGGGATTGAGCAGATGTTGGTTGAAAAAGGGAAAAAGAAAAATTCAAAAAAAAGAAAAAGAAAAAAAATTTAAAAAATTAATTTTGAAAGACTAAAGAATTGGGGGAAAAAGCCAATGAATTCTGTATGTTGTATTCGCCTTGTGCTGGCATTCTGCCATTCTCATTGATCGGTAAACTTGGTCTTGGCTTGCTGTTCTTGCTGATCTTCTGGGGGACGGGCCTGTTGCCATGGTTCCCAAATGTCTTTGCTGGAGGCGGAATTGTCCTGCCCTTGCCTGACGGGGCTAAGTAATCTGCTCGGGTTTGCTCTCGGGAGCTTTTGTTCCCTGCAAGCTCTCTGTACAGCTCCGGAGGCTGAGAGTGAAAATGGCAGCCTCCCAATCTCAGCCCCAGAGGAGCCGCGAACTCAGGGCCCCACTCCTCAGTGCGCCCCCCGAGAAAAGCCGTCAGTCACTCCCGTCTCCCCAGTCTCCGGCCGCACTCCGTGCTCACCCGGCCTGTGACCGAGCGTTTCTATCTCTGGCACCCGACCCCATGCAGAGTCTCCAAACCCAGCAGATCCCTGCAGTGTGTTCCCACAGCTCTACTCCCAGGGGAGGAAGGGGAGTCTCCCCAGATCTGCCACTTGTTGGGTCCCTGCTTGAGAGCAGTGGCCCGACTGTGCCACAGATCACGGTTTATGGCAACCCTGAGCTGAGAGCCCGCACCTCGGCTCTGTCTCTGCAGCCGGCTTCCCCACTCTGATACCTGGGAGCTCTGCCGCACTCAGGCACCCCCCGTCTTTCTGTGACCCCGAGGGTCCTGAGACCACACTGCCCCACGAGGGTTCCACCCCCCGCTTAGCCACCGGAGTGACATCCCTCAGCGGAGCCGACTTCTAAAAGTTCCGATTTTGTGCTCTGCAGCTCTATCACTTGCCAGAAGCGGCCGCCGGAGGCCCCTCCCTGGCCGTCTATCTTCCCAAATATCGCCTCAGATTCACTTCTCTGCATGTCCTACCTTCCAGAAAGTGGTCGCTTTTCTGTTCAGAGTTGTTGCTATTCTTTTCTTCGATCTCCTGTTGAGTTCATAGGTGTTCAGAATGGTTTGATCGCTATCCAGTTGAATTCCTGGGACCAGACAAAATCCAGGTCTCCTACCCCTCTGCCATCTTGCTCCGCCCCCTTGTTGTTGTTATTTTCATCCCTCTCTCTATTCTTCAGATTGTATGATATCTTTTGAATCTGTCTTCAAGTTTGCTGATTGTTTTTTTTTGCCTGCTCATATCTACCATTGAGCCCTGCTATTAAATTTTTATTTTGGTTATTACAATTTTAGCACCAGAATCTCCATTTGACTATTTTAAAACATTTCTATATCTTTACTGATATATGCTCTTTGATAATATATTGTCATTATACCACCCTTTAATTATTGGAGAATGGTTTCCTTTAGTCTTTGAATATATTTATAATAATTGCCTTGAAATATTTTTCTAAGTCCACCAAATGGACCTCTTCAATAGCATTTTCTATCACCTGTTTTTTTTTTCTTTGTGATTGACACTGTCTTATATCTTTCTAGGTTTCATTTTTGTTGTTGTTTTTGTTATTTTGAAAACAAAAAAATTAAATTATATATTCTAACAACTCTATATACTGATTCCCCTTACCCACACATTGTTTTTTGCTTGGTTGTTTGCTTATTTGTTTACTGACTTTGCTGAACTAATTTTGCCAAATCTATTTCCCCTACAGTATGAAGTTTCTGACATCCCCACTCAGATCTTAACCCGTTTTTATCTTGCCATCTGGCTTTGTTCCTGGGTCTGCATAAACCACTTATTCATCAAAGACTATATTTACAACCACTACACCCACTTAGTCAGATGAATTTTACCTTTTACCTTTGGATATTTGTGTCACTTGGAGGCTGCTATCACAGTTCAGGTTGTTTACTTGTTTACTTATTTACTTACTTAACCTATGTTTAGCCAGTGGCTGGTAGCTTGGAGTTACCCTCTCTGATTTCTTCTGAAAGGGCATGACCTTGAGCATGCACACAGTCTTCCAGATTACCAGGAAATTTTATGTCTGGATTCCTAGGAGCTAGCCTCAGGTCAGAATAAGTTACCATTGAGGCAGTTTGCTCAAAAGTTGTACTAAGCTTTTAATGTCAGTGATGATTCTGTAGGCGGTCTGAGGAATGCTTTCAAGGACTCCCTTGTCTTCTGCACTGATCCAGAGTAGAGCCCCTGAGGGTAGACCTTCTCTAATATGGAGCTCAGGGAAGAAAGCAGTATGAAGGGAATAGGTGGAGGCCCCAGAACCACAGACTCTCACTTTTTTTACAGAGCTTTAGTTGATTTTCTTGAGTGAATATTTATCCATTTGCTATATGCCCTTAGGACACTTTCCATAAACTACAAATAATTGTTTCCTCATAATTTTCACCAATTTAATTACTATTTTGCTGGAGAGGGTCCAGTGAGTTTTCACGCCACCATTCAGGAAGTACTGATTACCAATACTGTTTTTTAGTATAGCATGGGTCTCTGAAGCTAGCTTCAGGTGACACTCTTGAACTCCATTTGAAGGTATGTGCACTGAATCCTTGCTTTATGCATTTTAATCCATTATTAATTTATTGAATATGCTGCAAGAAGACTCCGGGAGAACCGCTTCAACTATGGCTATTGTTAACTTCTAAAAAAAAGCCCAAACCATTACTTCACTGAATCAGTCACTAATTTCTTGAACTCTAAGTGTCAAGAGAATCCAAACCTTCCATCTAGAGACTGGTACGTGAGTACCTTGAGCTGAAGTGATCTGAAAGTCTTAATGATGGGAATACTCCTTTTTGGGTGGTGGCAAAACTATCAAGCAAATCAGTTATTTGGGGGAAGTAAAAATGTTGAATGATGGGAGAGACAGCAGATCATTTGAGCTTAGTTTTTAATCCAAAAGACACCAAACTATTTTTTACACTAAATTGTCTTCCCACTTCCTGATGCCTGCAGTACCCCTGATTCTTTGTAGCAGTGAAACCCAGAGGAACTATGAGACAGCATTTCTTGTTAAATTGCATTCTAGTATATCCTTGCAATAAACACCTATTACCAAAGGCAATCCATCTGTGTCTCCTTCTTGGAACCTTAAAGAGCCTGGCTATATATTTTGCATTTCCTACAGAGAATTATCCCCAAACATCTACATTGGTTTGAACAAGATGAAGTTTCCATTCTAACTACAAATGAATTTGCATTGCTCAGGTTGTATAGCTAACTTATGGTTCCCTGACTCTCACTTTTGATGGTTTTTTGATTTAATTTAATAGAAAATCCAATTATTATGTAAATATAAACATAGCATAATTGCCGCAAACAAGTGAGCATAACAATGAACTGGTGGAGCTTCTGGAGTTAAAGGAACCTGTAATTTATGAGTGTCTCTCAGATATGATTGATAGACAGTTCACAGAAATGTTTTAACCATTTCCACCCAACACAGTGTTCATGTGTTCACTTTCTGATCCTCCAATTTGATGCACATCAGTGAAGAAAAGTGGCTTTGGGAGGGAATGTATCACAAATTCTTTTTCATTATTTTCCTAGCTTATTAAAGGCATGAAACTACAAACATCATTATTTAAAATGCTTCCCTTTAAAATTTTTCCAACAGATGTTTATGTAGAGAGAATGCTGGATCTCTCTTGGCAAGACACAGAAGTGACATTTCTTGAGGGTTCCAGTTGAAAAATTTGTCTTTGGCATTATGTCTTTAAACATCTGCAAAAGCAAAATCATCTTTATTTTCCTGCTAACTTGGAGAAAAGCAAAGTACACAGCCCCCTAATCTCTGGAATACTCTTCAATGGACTGAAAAGTTTCCAACATTATTTTTCTTTAGTAGAGTTTCTCTGTGTGATTTCTAAATTCCAGAGACAGAATAATGTCTTCTTTAAACATTAATAGTTTACTTAATTAATGAGAAAGAAGCTAACAAGCATAAACCTAAAATTCTGTTTTCTCCCCAAATTGCCAATTACCTATATTTTCCCTCTATGCTTACTATTATTTGAAGAGTCCAACACCCACTGGGAAATTTAAAATACAATGAAAAAAAATGCCACAAAACTATTTGAGGCTATTATGCCATATTTTCTAATATCCAGGATGTAATTTTAATTTCAAGTTTTCTTCATTCTTTCTAAATTTAGAGGCCTTTTTTCTTATTTTAAAGCATTTCTTATTTTGTCTTATTTATTCTTATTCTTGTTTTTTATTTCTTAAATGAATAGTGTAATTCATTTTCTAACACCTCAGCTGAGTTTAATTGAGCGCTAACTAAAAAAGAACTGGGCAATGTTCTGGTCAAAACTCAAAATGATTTGTTGCTTCTTCTTTTTTTTTAGAGATTTTATTTATTTATTTGACAGAGAGAGACACAGCGAGAGAGGGAACATAAGCAGGGGGAGTGGGAGAGGGAGAAGCAGACTTCCCGCTGAGCAGGGAGCCCGATGTGGGGGCTCGATCCCAGGACCCTGGGACCATGACCTGAGCCGAAGGCAGACACTTAACAACTGAGCCGTGCAGGTGCCCCTGATTTGTTGCTTCTTATAAAATAACATGTTCAACAAATAATTCCAAATATAAGAAGTTCTTTTTTGTTTTTCTTTGTTTTTCTCATTCAAGCATTATATTCAAAAATTTGTCAAGTTTCCACAGCACACTGCCTTTTTCCTCCATGATTTCCTCTAGGAAGAATTTTCTGGACTGACACCCAACCAGTGTGACAATTCACAGTTGTGCTCTTTGACCCAAATATTAAGGTGCTTTTTTGGTATGGTCAACTGAGATCCAAGGTTTCTTTATGCAATTGGTGTCCCCCTACATTCTTAAAAGCTGCATTGGTTGCAGAGACCTATAAGCAAGTGAAAAGTTTACTAGAACCACAAATTAATAGTGCAAGATTCAGTATATAAATCCCTTTACTATCCTATTTAATTCTATTTTTGGCATCTATTTTTGGATGCTTCAGTTAGTTTTTTTTTTGGAGTATGTGCCAAAATAAAATTTTAAATTTTTGATTCATTATTTCAAGAGGCAACATTAATAATAAATGATTTTTTTCAGTATTTCCTTTTAAAAAATGTGTGTGTGTGCTTTACTTATAAAATTAATGGAAAAAACGCTACATTATATTTAGAAAATAGAGAAAGATAAAGAATAATTTTTTTCTTTCATAAACCACAGGTAGTTTTTATTTAATTTAATTTTATTATGTTATGTTAGTCACCATACGTTACCTCATTAGTTTTTGATGTGGTGTTCCAGATAGTTATTTTTAATGGGTTAACCTACCTCTTAACTTTCAAAGCATATATAATGTATTTTATATACATATAATACATAAAATTATACATAAAATAGATCATGATGCTTTTTTATTTAAAATTGTATGAAGAGAATTTCCCATGTCAGAAAATGTTCCACAACACATGCATTTTATTTGCTGTATAATACTTGTTGTACTTTTGTACACGTAAATTACTAACAATATTTTGTTATTTTAAGAATGACACCATAATAAACATCTTATGTACAAAGTTTATAAGCATGCTGCTTATCTGTGGAAGGTAAATTTATAGAAATGGAATTACTAAATCACAATTTATATATATTCCTGACTCGTGACAATAGTCTGACAAATTGCTTTCAAGATATTTTTGAAAATTTCCATTTTTATCTATAGAGAATGACAGAATTTATCACAATCAAATCTGGTCATATAGTATTGAAAGGCTTTGTGTATATTGCGCAGTTGTTAGAAAAGCAAAACCATATTGTGGTATTCTTTTAACTTGTTCTCTTTCTAATTTACAGTTAGGCTGGAAATATCTTTATTTAATATTTGCTTATTGGAGATTTATGGCTCTTTATATGTGAATTTTCTGTTAATGTCTTTTGGAAATTCCATTGAAATGTTGAATAATTTCTTCATTGGTTTTTAGTAATTCCCTAAGTATAAATGATATTAGTTATTGGTCTTTTTAATTTGTCATGAATATGTTTCCCATTTTCATCATTTTTATCTTCCTCAGAAGTTATATAATATAAAAATTTTATATATTACTAACTATGTGTACTTCTTCCCTTTTACACCTTACTGATTCCTTTTCCACCCTGAAATTAAGTAACATAATTGTTCATAATTGTTCTCAGTTTAATAAAATTGTTTAATGTATGGCTGTAACCCAAATATTTAACTTACTTTTGAAAAAACTAGCCAATTTTTGCATGCTGATTTATTGAATGATTGGTCATTTTCCACATCTTTCAAGTGTTTTCACTATTATATTGTAGGTTGAAACACACACACAGAAGGACATTTACTTTAGAGGCATAAACATTTTTTAAATAATTCTGTAAGTATATTCCCTAGTATCTAATAATTTAATTATTATAGCTTTATGTTTTAATATATTATACAGTAAGTATGCCTCTATTACTATACTTTTTCAAATATGTCTTACCTATTCTCATCTTTTCTTCTAGATTAACTTTAGAATGATTTTGTGACAGGTTGTATGGCACTTCATTGGAAATTGCATTAATTATATAAATGAATTTGTTGTTGTGTCAGTCATTATAGCCATTCTAGGAACAAGGGGATAGAGGAATATTAATATATGCATATATATTTATATATTTTATATATAATTTATTGAAAGCTTATTTAATCTTTATAAGGTTCTGTGGTTTAATTATAAGTTTACAGTTTCTCTACTTAGGCTATTTCTAAGAATTTTATATGTTTTGAACAGCTGTGGACTCATTCTTTTCTTTTTTAGTATGTTCTGGATTCTTACTGATAACTTATAGAAAAGCTATCGATTTTTCTGTACTTAGCTATCCAGCCACTTTACAAAATGCTATTAGTTCTGTATTTCAGTGGATTTCCATAGAATTACTAGGTGTATTATTACATTATTTTCTCATAACAAAGGTTTTTTTTTTTTTTTTGTCTCTTTCTAAATAATAAACATTATTTCTGTTTAATGTATTATTACAATATTATCCTCAAGTATGACTTTGGTCATGCCCTATAATTGTATTTTGCCAAATCTTTTTAGGTATGCAGCTGGTTGAGGCCTTACCTTCTTAATAACAGTTTTGAAAATGAATTACTTGGGCTCACATAGACCAGAGCATCAAAACCACTAATGAGAAAATTGTTATTTAGTCTTTTGACACCCATATTTGAACCACAGCCCATACTCTCAGGTAGTCTATCTGTAAGGAGAATATTTATTAACACACAGATTTAAACATACAGTCAGAATTTCCACTTTACTCTCTCTCTTCTTTATCTGTTCTGAATCAGAATTTATTATGTAGTGTGATAGATCCTGGGGCTGCAGGAGTGAAAGATACCCACCTTCTGGAGACACCTGGGTGGCTCAGTCAGTTAAGCGTCTGCCTTTGGCTCAGGTCATGATCCCGGGGTCCTGGGATCGAGTCCCGCGTCAGGCCCCTTGCTCAGCAGGGAGCCTGCTTCTTCTTCTACCTGCCGCTCCCCTTGCTTGTGCTCTCTGTCTCTCTCTGTCTCTCTCTGACAAATAAATAAAATCTTTTAAAACACAGAAGAAGAAAGATACCTACCTTCTGGCCTTAGGGAGCTGACAGTCTAGTAGAGGAAGCATACTAGGAAACACTTTTGGATGGTGTTTTTCCTCACCCAGTGCATCAGTTTCCTATCACTGTTGTGACAAATTATCACATATTTCATAGCTTCAAGCAGCACCAATGTATTATCTTAGAGTTCTGGAGGTCAGAAGTCTAGATTAGATCTCACTGGCCAAAATCCATGTTGGTGGATTATAGGGGAGAATCTGTTTCTTTGCCTTTCCAGCTTCTAGAAGCTGCCCTCATTTCTTGGTTATAGTTCCCTACAATCCCCAAATCCAGAACTGCCCATCAAATTTTTCTCATACTCTTTGGTCTCCTGCTTTCCCATTTAGGTGCCCTTCTGATTACATTGGGCCCACCCGGAAAATCCAGGATAATATTTTAAGGTCAGCCAATTAACAATGGTAATTCCATCTACTGCCTTAATTTCCTCTTGCAATATAACATAGCATAGGCACAAGTTCCACAGAGTAGGACTGGACATCTTTTGGGGTGGGGGAGCATTATCCTGCCTACCCCCCACAGGTAGAGCCAAAGATTCAACTAGTGGTTGTTGAACACAAGGAAGAACATGCACAAGGATCACATGTGAAGTAAGTCTAAGAATGAAGCTACTAAGGTAAAGAAGGCATGAAAGAGGACTTCTAACAGAGGGAGCAGTATATTCAAAGGAATGAAATGAAGTGAGGATAGCAAATCTGGGTTACTTGACTTAGCGTGGAATAATTTTACAGCTCTGATGTAACATTGCTCTCATAGCAAGGTTCTCCAGAAGTTGGCTTGTGAACCCATAGATTTATCCTTGGTACTGCTTAGGGCCCTAAGTTGCATTCCATTCTCCTGCCTTCCCGTCACATGGGAACTTCTCAATTAGTGTCATAAGAGGGTCTTATGCCCTGGGGTCTCACATACTGGAAATAAGGCCATATGGGAAAAGGCTCAAGATGGCACTCATGTATAGACCTTTGGGAGTTTCCGTCACCTCGACAGAGGCTAGGGTGTGTATATTCTTGTCACATATCCACACTATGTAAATGCAGTGATGACAGAAAATAATGAGTATGAAAGGAAGCCATTGAGATGACAATAAAAGGACACACACACGTACACACATAGGGATGGATACAGGGAACCGATAAGAGTTATGACAAAGCACGTATATCTACTGGAAGATTTTCAAATCCATGGAAGATTTTAACACCTGTGTGTTTCCCTGTCACCTCGGCATGTTAAGAAACTCTCACTTACACCATCAACTCTCCATTGCACATAATCTTAAACTTGTAAGATTATAATACCCATCAGCACACTCACCCTAAAAATTCTCAGAATAAAGAACAATGTAAAACCAGACTATGAAAATTCAGAGAAATAAGAAATGTTTTTATTTGTTGCATTTATAATAGTAGTTGGGAGAAGCAAAACTAGCTGTGTCATATCTGAAACAAAAATTAAATGATACAGGGAGGTGAGCCCCTGGGGATCAAACTTCTCATCTCAAATGAGTTTGCTCCTTATTTTCCTACGACCATGAGTTTTCTTTGTTCATTGAGCCTTGAGTTATCTTCTACTTGAATCCGATCTTTGTGACAACTTATCATTACCCATTCCCTACCTGAGTCATTTCTAACTTCCTATCCATGATCAAATCCAAAGTGTTCACCATGTAGTGACTTTATTCTCCACCATCATCATTCCAGCCCCATGAGTGAACTGCTTAGTTCTAACCTATGAGACTCTGGTTGAACCAAGTGCCAAAGATCCCAGATAAAAATAAAACTTTCTGGCATTTAATGGACCTTCTAACAATTCTCTGTTATTTGGTAATCAGCTGTGTTTGACCATCCATTTAACCACATGATGAACTTAAAAATACTTTGGTCCATGTTAAAGTTATGCTACTGTGTATAATAATCCAAAAGGCAGAAACTAGTCATGTGTAAGATTTCTTTTGTAAAATTTCCATGCAAAGAATATTTGAAAAAATTCATAAACTAACACAGCTTTTCTTTTCACTTCTTCCAGGCTTCCTGTCTCTCCCTCTTGCCTCCTGGCCCCATCGTCAAAGTCCATTTTGTCCATAGCACTGTGGTATGCACGGGGGATCTACAGAAAGCTTGATCAGACACAGAATGTTATTGTCAGGGTTCTGCTCTTTAAATTTTTAATGTAGAATCCAAAGACCTAAGAAGGCAAAGAACCAAAATCACCAGGGAAAGGTGAGGAAAGCACGTATGACTGTAAGCCACAGCATAATGAGAGTTGTAGGAACAAGTAATATAGAGAAAGGGAATTATGTTGGATGGGAAAAGGTGAAAAGAGAAGGAAGAAAATTTTGTGCTAGAGTAACTCTGAAGTCTAAGGCACATGTATAGTTGAGGAAAGGGGATTTTAAAAACTATTTCTAAATACTTCATATGTGGCTCCTCTGTGAACAAAACAGTTTACTTTTCATTAGGTTGGGCTGTTAAGCTTTGCCTCTTGCGCATGACCCCTCTGCTCTGAAATTGAATATACAGATCTATGAATACATAGAAGATATAACTCAAAAAAAAGTACTGGGATGGTCTACAATATCTCCTATTTGTTATATTTTATAAATCTCTTTAAACAAAGTTACACCAAATAATATTCTTTTATCGTCATTACTTGCTTGAAATATTTACAGGATCTGACTTCATTTATTTTTAACAAAATGCTTATAAATTGTTTTGCCCTGTTGTACCAGATATGCACAACAGAATTGCTGAGTTATGTTTCCCCCAAAATTTGTACGTGTGTGTGTGTGTGCATGAGAGAGAGAGTGAGAGAGAGTGTGAGAGAGAGAGATTTTGGTCTTAGAAACAAGAAATAGGGCGCCTGGGTGGCTCAGTTGGTTAAGCAACTGCCTTCAGCTCAGGTCATGATCCTGGAGTCCTGGGATCGAGTCCCACATCGGGCTCCCTGCTCGGCGGGGAGCCTGCTTCTCCCTCTGACCCTCCCCCATCTCGTGCTCTCTCTCTCTGTCTCATTCTCTCTCTCAAATAAATAAATAAAATCTTTAAAAAAAAAAAAGAAACAAGAAATAGCTCAGCATCTCAGATTATATGGACTCAATTCTACTCATAATTTCACAGTGATGTACTTTGCATCCACCCATGATAGCCTTCTTTCTCTCAGCTCCCTTCTTAACAAATAATAATATTAAAATCCAAATTTTTCCCCTCAATGTTATTTTTCCTAAGACTCCTTTGAAAGAACAAAACAAAAACATACAGCTTCACCTCAGCCAACTACTTTTCTGCTTCTTCCTTTCTCTGTTTGCAATTTTCACTTTCCTCTTCTACTCCTAGCCAACAGGAATGGACGTAGGGAGTGAAATCCTTAGGAGTAAAGACAAGACATACAAAAACAAACCCACACAGGATGTGAGTCCAATGTCTCTTAAGCATGGGCGGTAGGACTTTCCCCAACAGGCTACTTAGGCCTCCTCAGGGTAACAGGGACCCACATTCATTTCAGGGCATTTATTTTCGCCCTGCATCATTAAAGATGGAGTCTGCTCTGCTTACATTGGATTCAACACAACCTCAGAGAGTGGAGGAGCTTTCCTTCACACAGAAAACTGACACCCTCCTTCCTGGGAGGAGGGGTGGGGAGAACTTGCCTGAAACAAATGTGCTTTTCAAAGGTGCAAAGGTCTGGCCTGGGGAGAAAGTGGGGGGGGGGGAGGGGAAGGGCGGGTGATATTGAAAACAATGTATTTTTCCTTCCCTGTCAATCACATTGCCCTGAGGTTTCTCACCCTTTGGATCAATGGCATTAATTGTTTGGGGGTGGGGGGCAGCAAATGCCATCTAGGACAAAGAAGTCATTGCTCAGCTTGAATTTCACACTAACTTTTTTTCCTTAAGTCCGTGGTCTTAAAAGCCTAGCTTTGTTGAACAAATAAAAGATTTCTAAATTCCAAAAACATTCCTTCTACATATCCCTAGCAGAGCTTGGGGGTCTGATCACAGAGGTTTACTGTAAGCCCTCAAAACCTAGAGGAAGTCCCTGATAAATGGAAAGGGACAGGCTTCTGGGCAGCGAGGAACTTGAAGTAATTAAGAAGGCACAAGTCTAAGGCTTAGATGTTATTTGAGTCCTTTCGGGGAAGAGGAATCCCCTGTCCCAGGTGTTGGGTCCAGAGTCTATGAAGGCAAGAAAATAAAAAGTCCCCGTATGATGATGAGGTAGCCAAAACCAGAAGTGGCAGGTAATTCACTTCCTGTTTGGAGCTTCAGATCGAGTCATTGTCCCTCTAGTCCAAGAGAAGCTTTAGGTGACCCTAAACTAGGACAAGGTGAGGAAAATGGAGTGAAGAGGCACGTCTTAGGTTTTGATGTCTATATGTAGAGGTTGAAGGAAAGTTAGGAGCCTAGGTTGCTCCTCGGCCAGGCTGGGTACAACAGTCACCCAATGAATGCAAGGGAAAAACTGCTTTGGGGCGTGTTGCCTGTGAAAAGTCCCAGTGACATCCAGATATAAACATCTATCAGACAGTTAGATAGCCTCGCCTCAGGCTGGAGGGAGCCATGGAGGCAACAGCTACAGATCGTTCCAGTCTTTGGGTAGCTTCCCGGATACCAGTTTCCGGGATGTTGTAACCCAGACTCCCAGATCTAGCATCACCTGAAAAAGGTCGTGAAAGCCCAGATTCCTGGGCCCAGCCCCTAGCGATTTTCCCTCTGCAGGTCAGGGATGGTGACCAGGAATCCGCATGAGCAATTATTCTGGGGCGTGTCTCATTTTTGAAACTACTAGATCGGGCTACCGGGGGGATGGTGTGGAAAGTGAGATCAGTAAGCAGCAAAGCACTGACCTTTGTGGAACCCAGCACGAAGGAGGGGGCCTGGAGAAAGAGGCACCTGGGAAGGAGTCTATAAAGGAACAATCAGGCAGGTTGATGGGGAAGCAACAGAGAAAGATGTCAGACAATGAGCCTTTTTCTCCCCCTTTTGTACCTTGAGTCACTACTACTACATTATCATTCTCCCAGTATTATTTTCTCAAAGACAGAAATGTTCCTTTTCTATAGATACTTCTCCACAATTTTTTTTACAGTATCCTATTGAGTGAAAAAAGAAAGCATTTTATTAAAAGCAGTAATTTGTTACTGCCCTAAATGATCTTTTATAGTTTCTGAAACACAGTGTCTTCTTTTTTTTTTTTTTTTTTTTTTTTTAAAGATTTTATTTATTTATTTGAGACAGAGAGAATGAGAGACAGAGAGCATGAGAGGGAGGAGGGTCAGAGGGAGAAGCAGACTCCCTGCCGAGCAGGGAGCCCGATGCGGGACTCGATCCCGGGACTCCAGGATCATGACCTGAGCCAAAGGCAGTCGCTTAACCAACTGAGCCACCCAGGCGCCCAACACAGTGTCTTCTTGATAAAGCTGGTCTGAGAGTGAATTATTAGGCTGCTGGAAGTCCTTGCCAATGAACAAAGACATAAAACATACTGTGCCTAAGTTGGCTAATGCAAAGTGGCTAGGGTGTAGCTGCTAATTAGCATGCTGCTTTTAGCGGCTTTCACCTTTCTTTGTTTCTTTCGGAGGTTTTTTTTCTGGGAAAAAAATAAAATAAAATACTTGCAAAAAAATTTTTGAGACTCAAAACAAAACTCATACCTTTGTGGAAGCTGTCTTCCTTAAGTCTCCAGCGAGGTGATGCTCATTGAATGACCCCTAGGCTGAAGTCTCGGGTGGAATCTGAATGCATGAAGGATGAGGCATTTTATTTCTACTTCTCTCCCACTTTCTCAAGCCATGCCTAGGCTCTCCCAGATAATGTGATCTGAAGGAAAGGAAATGAGAGGCATTGGCCGTCAACCCACAGCCGCCTCTGCACCTGGATTTGCACACACCTGAGTGAGGCTCTCACATCCCTCTGTCCTTCCTGTTACAGACATCTGAGAGGGACCTTGGAGGACCACAAAAGCCGGCAGTATGTTGTCATTGAAAAGCTGTTAGGAATTTCACAGCTGACAGTGGTGTATCTAATTATTGCATTATTAAACAGAAGTCCCCTGCCTAAAAAAGCAATGTTCTGTCACTCAAGAAGATAAATTCATATGAAAGGCAGAGGTTCAATTAGGTCACCTCGCTCATTTTTGCAGATAAATTTGGGATATTCCAACTCAAGAGGCAAGGAAACTGAATTGCCTCTGGTACCTGCTTTAAGTCCAACCTGAAATATTAACTCTAATGTGTTTTCAGTTCCTGCACTAGTTGCTGGAAGAAGAAGTCCCAACCTTCTGTTATTTTGCATTTTTGGTTCAGGCCCAAAGATCCTTTTCTGAACTTAGACTGTCAGACTGTCACCTATAGAAATCTTATCTGAGAGTTTGCAGTGGATGAAATAAATAAGGTGGACAAGGCATAGGTTAGAGGCCAAAGATGACTACCTTTTGAAACATTAGTTTTGTTCACGAATCTTTTTTTTTTTTTTCTTGAAGTTTTGGAACCAGAATGCAGAAATCCCTTGTCCTTCTCAGCCTGCTCAGGGCTATTTTCCATTTTTGTGTTTAGGTTCTCAAAAGGCATTTCCATTTGGTTGCAATAATAATCACCATAGCACAATAAATAAAAGTTATTGAGCTTTCACTGTTAAGCACTACAGTATAAAGGCTTTATATTTTTTTCCTACTTTATCCCCCATAATATACCCATGAGTTAGATATCATCATTAATACCATCAATAGCTCCACTCCTGAAAGGAAACATAGCCACAGAGATGTTAAGTAATCTACATGATCAAAATAACATGGCTAGAAAGTGGATGAACCAGGATATAAACTAAGAAATACATCCATCCTGAAAGTATATACATATGTATTTCTTAATTGGCCATTTTATTCTTTTAGAGGATTTTACAAAAGGAGGTAAAGAGGATAATAACTCATTCTGCCTTGTTCTACTTTGTTTTTCAACAGGATGTCCATTCTGTTAAATGAATGGAATGAGAAAATCGACTTTTGGCATCAAATCCCTATCAGGTGACTTCACTTAGCCCCTGAGTCTCCCTTTGCTGAGCATTCCACCTTAGCCATATTACCTGCACATACCTTTACCCCGTCTACCCAGGGAGGCAGCTAAAGGGCTGTGGTCCTTTTAGATTTGCTCTTGTATGCCCAGTCTGTTAGTCAGAGTTCTCCAGAGAAACAGAACCAGTATGATATTGAAAGACATTTATTATGAGGAATTGGCTCATGAAATTATGGAGGCTGAGAAGTCCCACAGTCTGCCATCTCCAAGGTGGGGACCCATGAAAGCCGTGGTGTACTTCAAGTCCATGTTCAAAGGCCTGAGAAGCAGGTGAGCCAATGATGTAAATTTCAGTCTAAGGGCAGGGGAAGATGAAATGAAATGTCCCATCCAAGCAGTGAGGCAGGAAAAGGGGCGAATTCCTTCTTCCTCCACTTTTTGTTCTACTCAGGCCTTCAACGGATTTGGTGAAGCTCATCCACACTGAGGATAGTGATTTGCTTTACTGAATTCCACTGATTCAAATGCTAATCTCAGCTACAAAAATCTTCATAGACACACCCAGAAATAATTTCATCTGGACACTCCGTGGCTCACTCAACCTGACACATAAAATTAATCATCACACACAGATTGCCATTTTTTTTCCAGACTGCTATTTTTATAGTTTCTACTCAATAAATGTTTTTGAAGCCAAGTGAATCCAATTCCTTAAACTGCAAAGAATGAATTTGAATAACATTTGGACTCTTGTTGTATGCCACTTGTTATTGGCTAAAGACGTTTACTCATGTGATTACCAGGAACAGGTCTCCAGGTCAATCAGGAAGACCAGTCCTGAAGAATGTTCATGATGGGGACCCAGCTCTAGCAGAAACAATTCACAAGCACCTGTTTATTTTATTCTTCCTTTGCTATGTGAAAATTAATTCTGAGGATAACCTTCTCTAAAGTGAAAAGGATTCATTGGCTTAGGTTAAGGCCATAGGGTTTTTTGTATACTGCTAAATTCTATCTTATATATGTGTGTGTATGTGTGTATATATATATATATATATATATATATATATATATATAT
>NC_058411.1:127567833-127588481 GCF_002201575.2 Neomonachus schauinslandi | reverse complement strand
TATATATATATATATATATATCCACACATGTTCGATGTTTCCATTTCTTCAAAGTGACATTTGACATTCTTCTCTGTTTAAACCAAGCAACCAGCTCAGACTCCAGATCCAGAATGGCATAATGGTTAGGAATACAGCCTCTAGGGTCAAATTTCCTAGGTGTAGAGAAATACCTGTTCTGCTTCATACTAGCTGTGTGACTTTGTGCCTCATTTCCCTGTCTGTTCAATAATAACATTTACATCCAAAAGTCACATACTCACTAATCCGTAGAGCTGGGGTTCAAACCGTGTGTCTCTACTGATCACATTAAATGTCAATTTAATTTTTGCCAGTAAATCTACTTGAGTGTCCTGGATTTGGCCTTATTTTTCTTTTAATCCCCAGCACCTAGCACCCAGTAAATGCTCAGTAAATTCATGTTGAATGGATTTTTTTGGTTATTGTCAAAAATCTGGCCTGTCATGGTAAAATACCAAAGTTTTAAAGAAATAATACTTTATGGTCCTGTAGGCAAAGTAGTTTCCAAAAAAAGCAAGGGTCAAAGCTCAGCTATTGAGAAATTATATTTTCTTCCAGTATAACTACAGAAAAGTGACAATGGTATGCTGAGGATAACTTGAAGCTTACAAACATGTGAAAAATGTTAACATCTCATTTTTAGGCTTATTAGAAACAGTCTAAATAATTACACCAGCCAAATTACTGGTGGCTTTTGGCTCATGTCCAGGATGAAGGTCATGACCCAACATACCAGCACCCTGCATGGCATAAGTGATTGACAGGAAAAGGAAATAGAGTGATACCTTTCACGTGGGAATCACAGCTTGTTGCAAATATAAGCCAAACCCATATTTGGATTTTGTGGGAAAAGCTAATTGTGTTCTGATTCAAATTCTTTGTTCCCAGTCGTTTAATTGTGATTTGCGTGTGTGTGTGTGTGTGTGTGCATGTAATAAAACCAGCTGCATACCATAATAAAATACAGGTCACTCACTGCTGGTTAAATCCTTACTGGATATGTCTCTGCTTTCTTTTCATTACAGTATCTATTGGATATTTGGCTCCAGGCAGAGAGGAAGCTGTTTCTCAAATGGATTTTTTTTTTCAATCACTGTATAGGAAATTATTAATGTTTGAATTTCCAGATAATTATCTACAGTTCATCCATAAAGAATATAGAAGGTATTTCATAAAGAAATTATGCAAACGGGTAAGCTACCACAGCCTCTCATATTTCTGTAATCATTAGCATGAGGATCCCATGCTGGATCTCCAACTCTGTTCTTTAGGTCCACTGGTATGTCAATGACCCTATGTAGAGAATAAGAAAAGGGTTTATTTTATATAGGGTTGCTTTTTTGCTTTTGTGGTTTTAATTCAGAGGCAGATAATCTCAGTTTCAATTCCATGACTCATGAAAAGACAAGGATTCACCAGAAGCTAAGAGCTAGTATTTCACCAAGGTCCATCTTGTTTCCAGGTTTGTACATATGGCATTTGGAAGCTTTTATTTTAAAGCAGAAGTTATCAACCTCAGCTGCATATTAGCCCACCATACTTTAGAACCAACTGGGTGAGACCCAACTGGTATTTTTATACAGCTCCCAGGTGATTCCCATGTCAGCCTACGCTGAGTACCTAGTTAGGTCATACACATTTACATATAAAGAATAACGCTATGTAAACACACATTTTGATGCTCTTTATTGTTGTGTTTAGACATTTTGAAAAACAAAAATTATAGTTTTCCACTCACTATCAAACATTGAAGAGGTTCATTTTACCTTGAAGTGTACATTCTGAGTCAATTTCCATTTCAAGTCTCCTTTAAATACAGAAAGAAAACTTGATCATATTCATGTCCATATTTTAAAATATTTTTATTCAGTATAGTCCAATACTATAGGAGAGAAAACCTGTTGAGGAGCACACCAGATTATAAGACTTCTATCAAATAAACATTTTTGAGTACTTATTACATTCCTTGTAATAAGGATGCCTGAACAGTGTCCATACAACCAAAGAATTTGCAGTTGATGGGAAAACCAGTTTTATGTACAAATATCTATAATTCTTTGAGATAACTGCACAATATTAGCTGTTTATTAAGTACTGTGAGGTATGATCAAGGAGTGATTAGAAGTTTCAGGGAGGAATCAGCCTTGTGCTAGAACAAAGCAGGTGTTAGGAGGATCTCATGTGGGCAAGAGGAAGATGGGCGTTCTGGATAAGAGCAAAGGCAAGTTCCTAGACCAATGAAATATATGTTGTTTCTTGGGGGTTGGAAAGCTGTCTGGTAGAGCTAGATCAGTGAAGTTTTATACTACTAGCCCTACTGCAGAAGGCCTTTTCTTCTCAGTGGCTCAAAAGAAGTGGGGATGAGACATTAATTCTTTTTAATTGAAATATAGTTGACACATAATGTTAAACTAGTTTCAGGTGTACAACATAGGGACTCAACAACTGTATACATTATGAAATGCTCACCACAATAAGTGTTTTACATTATTGACTATATTCCCTATGCTGTAATTTCCATCCCCACGAATTACTTATTTTATAACTGGTTTTTACCTCTTAATCCCCTTCACCCATTTCACCCATCCCCCCCACCCACCTCCCCTTTGGCACCCACCAGTTTGTTCTCTCTATCTACAAGTCTGTTTCTCTCTTTGTTGTCCTTGTTGTTTACTTGTTTTGATTTTTTAAAAATTATTTCTGGCTATTTGTATCTTTCCTTATTTTATATAATATGACAGAAACTTCTTTGAATCATGATTCTTCAGGGCATTTTTTGTCACTTTATGACCATATAACAATATTTATTATTGTTAGATTTTCTTGAATTAATATATTACACAAGGGTTAATAGTCCCAGAGGACATGTAATAATACAGTACTCATTAGACCATAAAGACTAAGTGGAAATAATTGCTTTCATAAGTTTATACTTAATTGCATGCACAGGTGTTTTTGTTTTGAAGAGGAAATTTTAGGTGAAAAGTATGATTAATACTCATGCCAACCCAGAATGCCAGATGAAGAAAAGTTTTCCTCAGTTTTAGAGAGAATAGAGTGCACAGATGTTTAGGTCATGGTGATAGAAAGAAAGTGTTCCTGACCTGCACTGCGTTACTTTTCTCTAGACTGCCAAAATGGTTTCTCAATGGATTCCACTGTGGCACCAATCCAGAGCAGTCCTCTGTGTTTATATACAGGCCTAGTCCTGTAGACAGATTCTATATTCTCTGTTATTTTGTCACAGAAAATCCTGTCCCAACCGTGCTACTAAGAAGACTCCTGTGATTATTCAGAAATGTTTAACTGAAACCCAGAAGGGGGATTCAGATTCCACCAAACCCTGCCCAAAAAAACTACAATGAAGTCTTCAAGCAGTGAATTACACACTTCATACAAAGGAAAGAAACATCTTGATGAGTGGAGTGAACATTGAATTGGAAACCAAGAAATAAGAATTGAGGTCCTACTACATACTAGCTAGATGACCTCAAAGTTACTGACTCAGTTGAACCTCATGTTCCTAATTCAGGTTGGAGAAAGCAATACTACCTTTTTTGTATTTACAGAATCAAGAGAACCAAATCAATGGAGAAAGATTTTAAAGCCTATAATATTTTCACAAAGGTGAACCACAGATATTTTGTTGCTCTTGTTAACATTTGAATTTCATAGTTTGTCAAAGCAAACTCTCCTTAAGGTAGGAATGTTGGAACCAGCAGAAAAATACAAGTAAGTAAATAGAAATCCCTAGAGGGAAGCCATGTAAATTTTTGGATTAAGCCTCTGAATTATCTTTTACATAATAAGGCGATACTTTGGAAATAATTAGATATCTGGATTCTTTGCTTACTGCTTATCAAAAGGATTTTTCTGTGCCTTTAAAATGTCTCCATAAACATACAGACACATATTATTCCAATGTATAGATGCCTCTTGTTTTGTAATTTGATCTTTATGCATAAAACTTTATCTGGATTTCAAATTTTCTAATGAAAGGTACACAAGAAGGACATCATTGGGTCAAAATATATAAGCGCTAATCAAGTCTTGTGATTCATAATTCCAAGCTCATTTCTTAAAAGTTGCACAAATTTATAACATAATCAATATGTGAATGTATCTCTGTCAGCATACCCTTGTCTGCATTGCATATTTCAATGCTTGAAAATAAATGCTGCCATTGTTTTGTTATGCATCTTTAGCAACTTGTGAATCTCATTTTTATTTTAGTTATCTATATTCTTCTCCTTTGATTAGTCCCCTTATTTTCTTTCCCATTTACTTACTCATTCATTTCTAAGGATTTGTATGGTGTCTGGAAATATTAAGACTATAAACTTTTAAATATTTGCACAAAATATTCTCTACCAGATTTTTTCTTAATCTTTTAATTTGCTTTATGTTACTTCTCACTGCAGAGAACATTTTTCTCCTCATTTTGTCAAAACGATAGCACTTTTACTTTGGACCTCTCCCATTGGAAAGCAATGCTATTATTATTGTTGTTGGAGCTGAGACAAAGCCTACATTATCCATACATAAAGTTCTGCCCTAACTTCATTCAGTCAACAGATGCTCATTGAAAGAATCATATAAACCAGGTATAGAAGTTTGATCCTAGCTGACCCAAACACAAATAATGTATCTCTTCTTCTCTGGAAGAGTTTGAGGCACATGGTATCTCCTGATTGGAAAAGGAGGCAGATTTAAGGCTAGAGTTGGTTTTCTTTATTTTTAAAGTCTGTATTATAACCCACACTCCCCTAGAAGTTCAAGTTTTTCCTGTCATTATTATTGTTATATAAAGCTAAGAAACTTATTTATTTTTTTATTATTTTTTATTATGTTATGTTATCACCATACATTACATCATTAGTTTTTGATGTAGTGTTCCATGATTCATTGTTTTCGTATAACACCCAGTGCTCCATGCGGTACGTGCCCTCTTTAATACCCATCACCAGGCTAACCCATCCCCCCACCCTCCTCCCCTCTAGAACCCTCAGTTTGTTTCTCAGAGTCCATAGTCTCTCATGGTTCGTCTCCCCCTCCGATAAGAAACTTTTTTAAAGTCACAATGACAGATCCAAAATGAGTCTTATAAATAGGTTTTTCTGTTATTATTTATGATCATAAAAGTGAAGCCATTTTGATTTTCTAAATCAAGGATTTCAAAAAACTAGATAAACTGTACAATATGGCAAATGATTTACTTATTTATCCAAAATCCACATACCCCCCCTTTTTAAGAACACTTTGGTAATATACTTTAGGATTGTAATTGCCCAGGCCCAACAGATGAGGTTGACGTGACCCAGTCATGAAAATCTCGTTCTCTTTTGGCAGATAATGTTCATTTTTCAGTTTCTTTTGAAGGAGTGTATACCTTGCCATTTCTGGCCAGTGAAGTATGAAAGAAAGTGTGGGAGAATATTTCTGTGAAGGAAAACCCTGTTTGTTCCACTTCAGGCTTACCTAATAGGATATTGGTGGAAAGATGGAATACCTAGACCTTGGCTGCCGTGTTGGCACCATGAGAAAAAGGCCATGAGAATCCCAGAAGCACATAAACTCTGCGGATAATGGGTCAATAGTGGAATTGCCTACCACCAAGGGTATGTCCAGCTTTTTATGGTTTTAAGATAAGAAGAGCTGATTTGTGAAATAAAGAAAATATGAACAAGATATGTGACATTAACTAATAAACTACATTTTAGTCTAGTATAAAATTTAATGATATTGTATAAAATATAGTATAGTATATATAAGTATATATAATGTATAAAATATAATGATAATTGTATAAAAAATAATGATATGTACATTTGAAAAACAATGATGAACTCACAGTGAATGCAAGAGAGGATGGGTAAAATAGAAGATGGGAATTAAGGAGTGCCTTTGTCGTGATGAGCACTGAGTAAGGCGTAAAGTTGTCAAATCACTATATTGTACACCTGAAACTAATATAACACTGTATGTTAACTACACTGGAATTTAAAATTAAATTAAATAGGTGCACTTGGGTGGCTCAGTCGGTGAAGCATCTATCTAGACGATGAGTACAGAACCAGGATTCACCAAACATTTGAGACAGGCCATTTACGTGAAAAAGAAATAGCAAGATGAAAAAGAAATAACAAGTCCAGAGTGAAGAAAATGTTACACCCAGGATAGTGAAAGTAATGGAGCAAGTACATGAACAAAAACCAACCAACCAAACAAACAAAAAAACACCTTAAAATAGAAGGTAATACCTGGTGGGATGATAGTCATTAGGAGAAAGAAAGAAAAAAATGTGGGTGGTGATACAAATACAGGTAATAAGAAAAAGAACAAAACAGAAATTTTGCAAAGAAAAATATGTCCTGTAATGATGATTATGCTTGTATAAAATAACTTATATAAATAATTATGCATACTGAAGAGCAAGTTACTACATAGTATTGAAAGGCAAATTGAAAAGATAGAAAGTTATGTTAAGAAACATTCATAGAGGGTGCCTGGGTGGCTCAGTTGGTTAAGCGACTGCCTTCGGCTCAGGTCATGATCCTGGAGTCCCGGGATCGAGTCCCGCGTCGGACTCCCTGCTCAGCGGGGAGTCTGCTTCTCCCTCTGACCCTCCCCCATCTCGTGCTCTCTCTCTCTGTCTCATTCTCTCTCTCAAATAAATAAATAAAATCTTTAAAAAAAAAAAAAGAAACATTCATAGATCACAAAACAAAGAGAAAAATAAAAACAAAAGTTGAACGAAAAATCTAAATATTTTAAAGATAGAACCAAAATTTCTACCAACCATCTGAAAACATTTGTATAGAGAGTAAAGAGAGGATGAAGGAGAACTATTTGAAAAAAATATAGCAAGAAATATCCCAGAACTGTTACCTAAATAATAAATACATGCATATATATATGCATGCATAAATGACATTTGACTTCAAATTAAATTAGGACACAGAGCTGGATAAATTTAATCAAAAACAAATCAAAAAGTCACATTGAGAAACAAGAAATGAAATTTCATAATATCAATACTGAAAAAAAATATTCCTAAAAGATGCAGTAGAAAAGAATGATTATTTGTAAGGGAATGGAAATCAGATTGACACCAGATTTCTCATCAGCAGTGGTGAATAGGCGAACGCCGAGTAGCATCATCACAGTTCTGAGAAATAAGATTTTGAGCCTAGCATGTTATCCTAAGCTCAACTAACCAAACTATAAGATGGAAGAAGACAATAAAGATTTTTTCAGAAATAGAAACTCTATAATTTACAGAACCTTCCTAAAAGAATCATAAGAGAATTTACTTAAAGTTCAAAATGGAAAAGAGGGTTATTCAGGAATTACTTTAAACAAACATATAAAACCCTGTCAAGTTTTATCAATTTGGTAAGTTTATTCCACAATATTAATCTAAGGTCAAGTGCATATGAAAGAATGGGGTGAACAAAGAGAAGACAAGTTTACTCAGATATAAGATATACATACTGAAAAAGAAAGATACACATAGTGATAAATTCTGGACTGAAAATTATGTTTAAGATACTAAATGTACCTAAATAGTTATGTAATATAAGGAAAAGGTTAGGGAGATTACTTTCCAAACCCATACTACGAGTTATAAGAAGGAGCCTGGAATATACTTTGAGGCAGGATTGGCAATATTGATCACATTAAATTTAATTATAATGCTTAAATTATTAAAAGGGAGATAGAGGGGCACCTGGGTGGCTCAGCCGGTTAAGCGTCTGCCTCTGGCTCAGGTCATGATCTCAGGGTCCTGGCATTGAGCCCTGCATTGGTCTCCCTGCTAAGTGGTGAGTCTGCTTTCCCTCTCCCTCTCCCTCTGTGATCTCTCTCACTCTCACTCTCTCATATAAATAAAAATCTTTAAAATTTTTAAATAAATAAATGGGAAAAGTGTGTATTTTAATAAAAATTGAAAGCAGTGTATATGCATGATAAGGTGTATGTACAAAAACAAAGGAAAAAATAAATTTTTTTTTCTTTTTTTTTTTTTTTTAAGGATGTTATTTATTTATTTGAGAGAGAGAATGAGAGACAGAGAGCATGAGAGGGAGGAGGGTCAGAGGGAGAAGCAGACTCCCCGCCGAGCAGGGAGCCCGATGCGGGACTCGATCCCGGGACTCCAGGATCATGACCTGAGCCGAAGGCAGTCGCTTAACCAACTGAGCCACCCAGGCGCCCCTACATTGTATTTCTTAACCACCTATTTTTAGCATAGAAAATTTCCATTTTATGATGGGCATCATTTCCTGGCTTCCCTTTTGTCTCAAAACTTCTCAATTTGTCTATATTAGTTGTTTCTACTCCGGATTTTCTCGAGAACACAAGCCTGTGGGGCTTGTGCCCATCTCTTCAGTTCAAACACATGTCTGTTACCAACAACCGCACGTGGTCAACTCCAACTGCTAAGCCCCTGCCTTACCAAATGGCCTTATAGCATTTGGTATATATACTAATGACTCCAAATTTTGTTCTCCAGCCCCATCTTTAAATTGAACTTGCATATCTAGCTTTCTCCTCCAAATCTCCACTTGGACATCTGTTAATCATCTCAAACTTCATCTGATACCAACCTCTTGATTTCCACTTCCATAAACCAGTTCTCCGTACCTTTTTCAGTAAATGGTGACTTCTTTCACCCAATTGCTCCAGACAAAAGCCTTAGTTCTGATTACTCATCTCTCTCACAACCTTATCTTGAATGTAATTGTTCCAGGATGTCATGATGAATCCCCAGTCTGAGCCCCTGTCATCACTCCTCTGGTAGGCTGCAGAAGCTTCAACCTTGTCTCCCTGCTTCTATTTCTGTCTCCTAGCAATCTATTTTCCATGCAGTGCCTTGTTTGTCTTAATATGAAAATGTTACCATGTCACCCTCACCCTCTGCTAAAAATCCTCTAATGGCTTTTAATACCCCAATCCAAAACCTTCCTCTTGGCTCTAAGCCCATGTAGGACATGATCTCGGATCACCTCCCCCCTCACTCACAGACTTTGAGCCATACCTGTTGGTTCACTGTTTTGAGCTTACCATGCCAGCTCCCCATAACCAAGTTGGATGCATCTGTTCTCCTCTGTGCCTGGAATGTTCTTTCCCCAGATAATTTCATGGTTTGCTCAGTCACTCTTTTTGGCCTCCTGTTCAAGTGTCACATCCTCAGAGAGCCTTTCTTCATCCTTAGATCTAAAACTAATCACCCATACTCTCTATTCCCTTACCTTTATTTTGATTTAGGGTGTTTAGTACTCTTAACATTATCTCACCATTTCTTCCCTCAAGCATAAACTGTTCTTTATTTTACAGGTGAAGAAGCTGAAGCTTTGACATGACAATTGGGACTATCAGGTGTGGGGCTGAAACCTAAGGTTTTGAAGTCAATGGATGCTCTTACGTTGGACTATGATGCCATGATGCTGCTGGTAGGAAGGGAAAGAAGAATAGAGACAGAGAGGGAGGGAGGGGAGGGTTGGGGGGAGAGGGAGAGAGAGAGAAAAAAAAAAAGAGAGAAGAGAATTTAGATGTAATTTATTTTTAATATTTGAGAGTTGAAGACAAAGAACTCTTTTAATTATAAATCATGACTGTCCAGTAAGGAATAAAAGATTTGAATGCTGCTTAGCAGCTGTTGCCAGGAATTGACCACAGCTTGGTGACACCATTTTAAATGACTGCAGGTGTGACTGAAAGGCACCAGAGAATCCAGGACAGGATGGAGGTCACCCTTTAGATGCCATAGGCTATTAAGGTAATTTGGGAGCTGAGTCAAGGAAGATGTGGTTTGTTGAACCACAAATCCAAAGGGAAAGGAAAAGTCTTTGAAAATGGGTGAGGGTAAGTATTCCTTTGTCCTATTCAGGGAAAGGGCAAAGTACACCCAGCTGGACACAATTAAGTCTGCACAAAGCCCAGAGGGTCAGGAGCAAGAAAGAGGAACAGGTAAAAACTGACCTCTACACCAACTCTGACACAAACCAGTGAGGGCAAAGAAAGTGCTGTCAATTTGCATATTTCCAGAAGACGAGAAGGCAGCCATCCACACCAATGTTAATTGGGCCATATGTTGAAAGTACCATCTAAAATAAAATCTGAACCTCACTGAAGGAGCTCTGAAAGGACTGGTGTTACATATAGGACAGAGACTTCAGTCTCTACCAGGCCCATCAGAGCCAACACCAAAGTTTGAGCTGTACTCCCTGTCCCACTGCTCATGTGTCCTTCAGACCAATCACTGCACCCCTTCACCTCTACTAATATTTCTTTCCCCCAACTCTATTATGAATTCCTTCTTTCTGGGGCAGAAATTTGCATCTCTCATCTCTATATTCCCCCAATCTTTACATGGTTTTTGGCATATAAAGTATTTAAAAGATTCAGTCAAGTGATTGCGAATGAATAAAAGAGTCTCAATTTCTACTCTTAGAATTATGTATTTGGGTCTGGCCATTTGAATGAAACCTAAATGCAGTCCCTAGAGTAACAATGTGCTTATGACTATATTCCATCTGTCTGGGACAGGTCTCTATCGTACAGATGATTTGATTAGCTGTACCTCACATATGCAAGACTGGCTGACACATGTGTCCATAAACCAGGATATGCAAGAGGAAATGGAGTCTCATCTTTGTTTCCCAAGCAGCTCCTTCTCGAGCTACAAATGAGATAGAGAAGCATCGTGCAATAATGCCGATAATGCATGGTCACTATGGGAAAAGTAGGAGAGGAAACTATTTTTAAAATTAGTCACCTATATTCATTCCTCTCCTCCTGAGATGAGAACTGTGAAAAGGTTATGTTCCCATAAACTAATATGGACAATAAGAAGATATTATATTTGACATGTGTATGTGTGTGTGCAAACAAAGCTCACTCTATCCATCTGTCTCTTCCTAGAGTTTCAAAGTGTGTACTTAAAAGTCAGGCAAAACCTGGTTTTGAATCCATGAATAAAGAAAGTTACATTTAGGGGCGCCTGGGTGGCTCAGTGGTTAAGCGTCTGCCTTCGGCTCAGGTCATGATCCCAGGGTCCTGGGATCGAGCCCCGCATCGGACTCCCTGCTCAGGGGGAGGCCTGCTTCTCCCTCTCCCACTCCCCCTGCTTGTGTTCCCTCTCTTGCTGTGTCTCTCTATGTCAAATAAATAAATAAAATCTTTAAAAAAAAAAAAAAAAAGAAAGTTACATTTATTCAATCACTCTCTACCTGGGTGACTGCCAGTTCCATAATGAAGACAATAATAGTACCCATTTTATTTTGCACTTATAATAATTAAGCAGGTTAATTGGTTAAAGATTTAGCACAGTGTTTACAAATATAATCTCTCAAATATTAGCTATTTTCAGTATAAAATCAGGAACGCATTGTAAATTGCTTTTTAACCTATATCTTTCCACAAAATCCCTTGTCCTTAAACATACTTCAAAACAGGATGCTTAATTTTAATCATCGTATAGGATTTCATCATATGGGTGAGCCATAGTATGTACAACCACATTTAGATCTTTGAGAAAGTACACTATTTTCAATGTTTTACTATTGCAAATACCACTGTAGTGCAGGACTTCTACTTGGTCTATGTTGGTGGAATGTTTATCATGCATGGAGTGAGGCACAAGGCACTGGAATAAATGATGCAGATATAATCACTACACTCATAGCATTAAAGGAAGTTAAATAAGCAGTTTGGATAAAGCATAATGTGATAGCATATGAAGAAGGTATGACAGGACCACTTATTCAGAATTGGTAGTCAAAAGGTCTTCTGGGAGGGAGTAATGTCTAAATGGAAACACAGAGGATGAGTAGAAATCTCTCAAATGGACATAGGGTGGGAGGGAAGAGCTTGTGGTATTCCTAGCAAAGAAAACATCACATGAGAAGGCCTGGAGGTACAAGAGTGTATGGGCTGTTCTGGAGCTGACAATCGTTCCCATGAACAAGGAACATGGTGCATTGAGCTCGTAGCAGGCAAGAGTGGCAGGTGACAGGATGCCTGGTTTGTTTAAACTCATCCTAAGGGGAATCTATGGACAAGCTTTATGAAGCGATTTGACATAATTGTATTTTGTATTTTAGAAAGAACCCCTCTCCAGCCCCAAACTTCACTGAGTGGCAAAAAGAAAGAGAAAGTGATTCTGAAAGCTGGAGAGGAAACAAGCAAAGGGATCCTACAGGATGCTGAGGAAGACAGGATATTAGCTTGGGACAAAGAAGTGGCAAAGGGATGGAGCAAAAAGAAGTGGATGGATTTCACTGATATTTAGAAGACAAAGTCGCTAGGACAGATGTGGAAGCATGGTGGATGAATAAAGAACAGCAGTGGTCAAATGCGATATCCAGGGTTTTGTTTGAGCAATTGGGTGGAAGGTGATGCCATTCACTGACTGTGACCCTCAAGAGAGGAACACATTTGGCTATGGGATGTAGAATATTATAGAATTTATGATTTCAGTTTTGTGTTTGATGACTTTTATGGCAAAAAATTAGAGATGTCCATGAAGCATTCGAAAATACAGATCTTCATTTCAGGGGAGATGTGGAGAAATTCTGTCTGGAGAGGTGCCATAATGTGGTTGGTATTTGAAGTCATAAAAAGAAAGAAAAAAGGGGTGTCTGGGTGGCTCAGTCATTAAGTGTCTGCCTTCGGCTCAGGTCATGATCCCAGGGTCCTGGGATTGAGCCTTGCATTGGGCTCCCTGCTCGGCGGGAAGCCTGCATCTCCCTCTCCCATTCCCCCTGCTTGTGTTGCCTCTCTCACTGTGTCTCTCTCTGCCAAATAAATAAATAAAATCTTAAAAAAAAAAAAAAGGAAAGAGAAAAGAAAAGGCTGAGTTCACTTGGGCTGAGGGGAAGAGAAAGCAAGAGTGCAGAGCAGATCCCTAAGGAGCTCAGATACGAGAGGTAAAAGCAAAGATGTGGAGCTCTCACTAGAGAACAATCAACATGTACATTTCTCATTATTTCTTTAGGGCAAATTTCTAGATATGATAATATCTGCTCATTAGGTTTAAACGATTTTTATTTTTTTTTTTGTTTCAAGTTTTTATTTAAATCCTTGTTAGTTAACATATAGTGCAATATTGTCTCAGGAGTAGGATTTAGTGATTCATCACTTATATACAATATCCAGTATTCATCATAACAAGTACCCTAAAACAAAAACAAAAACAAAACAAAACAAAACAACAAGTGCCCTTCTTAATCCCCATCACCCATTTAGTCCATCCCCCACCAACCTCCCTCCATCAACTCTCGGTTTGTTCTCTATAGTTAAGAGTCTTTTACGGTTTGCCTCCTTTCTATTTTTTTTTTCCTTCCTTCCCCTATGTTTATCTGTTTTGTTTCTTAAATTCCACGTATCAGTGAAATCATATCGTATTTGTCTTTCTCTGACTTATTCCACTTAGCATAATATGCTCTAGCTCCATCTACATCATTACAAATGGCAAGAGTTCATTCTTTTTGATGGCTTGGTAATATTCCATTGTATATGTACTACCACATTTTTTTATCCATTCATCAGTCGATGGACATTTGGGTTCTTTCATAATTTGGCTATTGTGGATAATGCTGCTATAAACATTGGGTACATGTGCCCCTTCGAATCAGTATTTTTGTATCCTTCGGGTAAATACCTAGTAGAGCAATTGCTGGATGCTAAGGTAGTTCTAGTTTTAACTTTTTGAGGAACCTCCATACTGGTTTTTTTTTTTCAGGTTTTTAAATTTTTTTTATTTAAATTCAATTAATTAACATACAGTGTATTATTAGATTCAGAGGTAGAGTTCAGTGATTCAACAGTCTTATTTAGTACCCAGCACTCATTATATCCCATGCCCTCCTTAATGTCCATCACCGCATTACCTCATCTCTCCACCCCTTTTTCCTCTAGCAACCCTCAGATTGGAACCTCCATTCTGTTTTCCAGAGTGGCCGCACCAGTTTGCATTCCCACCTAAACTATTTTTAAACCATTGGTAAGAATTGCAAAACTCACCTTTAGAACTTTTATATCAATCTTCATTCTCAAGTACAGTGTATGTGAGTACTCATTTCTGCAATGTACACAACACTTGATATTAAGCACTTTGAAAGCTTCTACCCATAAGTCACAGACTGATTTTGAATCCTAGCTTTATTAAATAACAGGCTTGTACTGGTCATTAAGTGACATGTAGAAGAAAGACATGGATTCAATTTCTAGATCTAACTCTTGCTAGTTGAACTTCATTTGTTTGAGTCAGAGTTATCTCATTTGCAAAATATGTATAATTCTTGCATGCATAAAAAGGGAGAACATTCAGAAAGTTTTCACACACAAAATACTATTTTCCCTCTACTTTTTACCTATGTGTCTAGTATGTCTTAGAAAAACCATAAAAGCAATCATGTTCAGCAGACATTTCCCATCTGTAAAAATTTAATTCAGGAAACATATTTTGAAACCCTACACCATCCAAGATGTTCTACTAGAATGCTATGATTAGCTAGACACTGTTCTTGCTCTCATGGAAGGATGAAAGAAACTAATATTAATTCATGTGAGTGTGGTAAATATTTTGCCAGGCATTTTATACACACTTATTCATATCATTTTTTTCTTTGCAGAAACCCCATTTGCTACCTGTGAAAACTGGCTCCAATAAGTTCTATGTCCACTGTGAAAGATCTAGTGAGTAGCAGAATCAAGATTCAACTCCAAGCCAAGCTGTCTCTACAATGTTAAACAACCTATAATCTAGAATATGTACTGTTTGGTAGTTTATTCTGCAAATACTTGCAGGGCATGTTAAGGAAAAACACTCTACCAAATTTTCAAAATAAAGAACGGGTCGGCAGAATTTAGAAAGAATGCTTCAGTTGATGGATTTATAAGTAATATTTTCAATTGACTTTGTTCATGTGCATGACTTCATAAAAATGATGTTGGAGGATATAGCCCATGCAACTAGATAAGTGAAAGCATTTAGAAAAATAATACTTGGAAAGAGAGAGGTAAACAATCTTTATTTGGGTTGATTACATATCTTTGAAAATCAATATAGATATTATTATATACAATAAGGGAATCAAATACCATATTTACAAACAAACAAAAATGATAAATGTCTTCAGGATAAACTTGAATAAATATATGCAAAGGCACAAAAGTTTACTAAAACAAATTGAAAAATATATCATGCATTGGGATAAAAAGACTCACTATCATGAAGATAAATGCCCCCCCCACAAGATAATTTATAAATTTAATACAATCTCAATAAAAATATCAATATAAAACACTGGTTACGAAGTTCAACTGAACAGTAAACAAACAAAAATGGCCAGTTTAACCCTTAAAAGGGGAAATGTGGGTATAAAACCAATTTAATCAAATCAGTGAATACTGGCACGTGTATAGACAGATAGTCCAAGGGAACAGAATAGAACATCTAGAAATACATTTAGTATATGGTAAAGATAGCACCTCAAGTTAGATAGATTTTTTTTTTAAGATTTTATTTATTTATTTGAGACAGAGAGAATGAGAGACAGAGAGCATGAGAGGGAGGAGGGTCAGAGGGAGAAGCAGACTCCCTGCGGAGCAGGGAGCCCGATGCGGGACTCGATCCAGGGACTCCAGGATCATGACCTGAGCCAAAGGCAGTCGTCCAACCAACTGAGCCACCCAGGCGTCCTAGATAGATTTTTTTTAACAAATCATGTTGGGACAACTGGGTAGTCATATGATAGCTATATAAATAAAAATATAAGGGGTCTCATTCATATAAAAAAACAAGTATAAAATCCAAATAAATCAGAGATCTCAGTGTAAAAATGTGAAATCAGACAAGTAGAAGAAAATATAGGTGAATTCATTTCTATTTTGTGAGTGGAGGAAAAATAACTTCCTAAGAATTACTCAAAATAGGGCGCCTGGGTGGCTCAGTTGGTTAAGCGACTGCCTTCGGCTCAGGTCATGATCCTGGAGTCCCTGGATCGAGTCCCGCATCGGGCTCCCTGCTCGGCAGGGAGTCTGCTTCTCCCTCTGACCCTCCCCCCTCTCATGTGCTCTCTCTCATTCTCTCTCTCTCAAATAAATAAATAAAATCTTTAAAAAAAAAAATTACTCAAAATCAAGAAGCCATTAAAAACACTAATAAATTCAACTATATTTTTTTTAAAAAAGTGTTTACATGGAAAACAAACAAAAGCAAAGTTGAAAGTCAAATATCACAGGAAAAAAAATATTTGTGACTTATATCAGAGAGACAGAAACAGAGATCACAAAAATCCCAAAATAAGATCAACCAGCTGATAGAAAATTGGAAAGTTTATATGAAAAGATACTTCAAAGTAGAAGTATAAATGGCCAATAAACATATGATAAATGCTAAATTTCATGTATAAGATGAGAAATGCAGACTTATTTTTCTTAAAGATTTTATTTATTTATTTGACAGAGAGAGTGAGAGCACAAGAGAGACAGAGGGAGAGGGAGAAGGAGAAGCGGGCTCTCCGATTCTGAGCAGGGAACCTGATGCGGGTCTCAATCCCAGGACCCTGGGATTATGACCTGAGCCGAAGGGAGGTGCTTAACCGACTGAGCCACTCAGGCACCCCTAAAAACACAGATTTAAACTAGACTGACATTTCACCAAAGCTTTGACACCATACTCAATTGGAAGAGCAACGGATCAACTGACACTTTCATGCATTGCTGGTGGAAATGTAAAATGGTGCATATTTGGAAAAATATTGGCTGTATTTAGCAAAATGACATACACAATTTCTTTTTGACTGAATAATCTCAATTTTAGAAATTTATTTCACTGGCAGGAGTAAGAAATTACTTAGACACAAGATTATTCTTTGTGACATTATTTTTAAAAACAAGAGATTTGGTGCACCTGCCTGGCTCAGTTGGTGGAGCATTCAGCTCTTGATCTCAGGGTTGTGAGTTCAAGCCCCACATTGGGGCTGGAATTATTATAAAAATAATTTTTTTAAAATAAATAAGTAAATAAAAATAAAAGCAAGAGATTCAACAAAATCCAAATATCCTTCAATAAGGCATTGATTGAATAAATATGGTACATTAATATCAACTAAAATAATACTTTTGAGAAAAATCTATGGTATTTAAATATAGCTTGGGTAACAGATGATATCAATGAATTATTGATAATTTTGTAAGATTATAACCATGGCATAATGGTTATATAAGAAAATATCCTTTTTTTTAAGCAGATGATGCATATTGATACATGTATGGATGAAATCACATGAGGTCTGTGATTTGCTTAAAAAATTATTATGGTAAATCAAAAATTTAACAATGGTCTTATATAAGAGTCATGATAAGTGGTGATCTACCACCATGTGGGTAGTATAAAAATATGTTTGAGGGGCGCCTGGGTGGCTCGGTTGGTTAAGCGACTGCCTTCGGCTCAGGTCATGATCCTGGAGTCCCGGGATCGAGTCCCGCATCGGGCTCCGTGCTCGGCAGGGAGCCTGCTTCTCCCTCTGACCCTCCCCCCTCTCATGCTCTCTCTATCTCATTCTGTCTCTCAAATAAATAAATAAAATCTTAAAAAAAAAAAAGAATATGTTTGAAAGTGTACAATAGTTGGGGCACTGGGTGGCTCAGTCGGTCAAGCATCTGACTCTTGATTTTGGCTCAGGTCATGACCTCAGGGTTGTGAGATCCAGCCCCATGTCGGGCTCTGTGCTGGGTGTGGAGCCTGCTTAAGATTCTCTCTCTCCCCCTCTCTCTGCCCCTCACCCCCGCCCCCTGCTCACACTCAATAAATAAATAAATAAATAAATAAATAAATAAATAAATAAATAAATATTGTGCAATACTTTAGTAAAAACAACATTACAGCTACTTGCAAAATATATAAGGATTATATACCAGTGTTGAATATATTGTTAAAGAGTGTTCTACCACTTCAAATTTTAAAATGCTAAGGCATAAATTGACATAGATAGCACAATGCTCAGCCATGTAACAAGACTCCTAGAATTCCATCCTGGGAAAATCTTTAAGTATTTGTCCCTATACACATTCCCTTCTGATGCCTGAGTTAAGTAATTATCCAGCCTTTCTTTATACATCGCTAGCAACAGGGCACTCACTACCTTATGAGGTACTTCATTCCACCCAGAAATAACTCTTTTAACAACAACTTCCTTTTAGAGGTCCAAAGAGCCTTTTCATGATTTTAAGTTTTAGATTAACCTCTCGTGTCCTTAGAGACACAAGTATAGTTCATAAGGAAAGAGGATAACAGCTTGAGAAAGGAAAGGACAAAAGTGAGTATTAGTGAACCCAAATCAGGACTCCACCCAGGGACCCAGTCGATAGCCCTTACCCATAGGGGCTAGCCAGTTTCAGTTCCAGCAAAATGACTCTGATTCCACAAAATTCTGGTGCCAGTGGCATATTTCTGGTGACATACTATTGACTACTTGGCTTGCATCCAAGCACAGATCAACTGCCTGGTTTCTCTTTCTTCCTCTCTCTTCCCATAAACTCAGGTAAGAGTGTGGGTGTGAGGGAGAGGGAATAGGATGGAGTGTGACCACACTCTAAGTGTTAGTGTTGACATCAAGGTAGATTGGGAGACCTCTCTGGGGGCCCCAGTCTGAGCTCCCACCCCATGCTAACATGTAAATTTGAAGGAAATATTATTACTCTTGAATCATATCTTCACTAACATTTATTGGCTATTTATTGTGTGTTAAGTACATTAACATACTTATAACACTCACAAGGACATTGTGGATGGTATCTTATTTTTCTCATTTAACAGATAAGGAGACAAAGAAAAATTAAGTGGTTTGCCCAAGAAAACATATTAGTAAAGAGTCAGAACTCAAGTCCTAGTTTATAAGACTTCAAGTCTATAAATGCATTCTGTGACTTAAAAAGTTGGGTATAAAAATGAAGTCCAAATTCTAGATATAATGGAAATATTTCATATGTCTAAATGGCTCTCTTATTACTTATAATAGATTTTATATTTATTTATTTTTTTTTTATTTTTTATTTTTTTTTTTAATTTTTTTTTTATTCTTATGTTAATCCCCATACATTACATCATTAGTTTTAGATGAAGTGTTCCATGATTCATTGTTTGTGCATAACACCCAGTGCTCCATGCAGAACGTGCCCTCCTCAGTACCCACCACCAGGCTAACCCATCCTCCCACCCCCCTCCCCTCTAGAACCCTGTTTGTTTTTCAGAGTCCATCGTCTCTCATGGTTCGTCTACCCCTCCGATTTCCCCCGCTTCATTCTTCCCCTCCTGCTACCTTCTTCTTCTTCTTTTTTTTTTTTTTTCTTAACATATATTGCGTTATTTGTTTCAGAGGTACAGATCTGAGATTCAACAGTCTTGCAAAATTCACAGCGCTTACCAGAGCACATACCCTCCCCAGTGTCTATCACCCAGTCACCCCATCCTTCCCACCCCACCCCCCACTCCAGCAACCCTCAGTTTGTTTCCTGAGATTAAGAATTCCTCATATCAGTGAGATCATATGATACATGTCTTTCTCTGTTTGACTTATTTCACTCAACATAATACCCTCCAGTTCCATCCACGTCGTTGCAAATGGCAAGATCTCGTTCCTTTTGATGGCTGCATAATATTCCATTGTATATATATACCACATCTTCTTTATCCATTCATCTGTTGATGGACATCTTGGCTCTTTCCACAGTTTGGCTATTGTGGACATTGCTGCTATAAACATCGGGGTGCACGTACCCCTTCGGATCCCTACTTTTGTATCTTTGGGGTAAATACCCAGTAGTGCAATTGCTGGATCATAGGGTAGCTCTATTTTCAACTTTTTGAGGAACCTCCATACAGTTTTCCAGAGTGGCTGCACCAGCTTGCATTCCCACCAACAGTGTAGGAGGGTTCCCCTTTCTCCGCATCCCCGCCAACATCTGTCATTTCCTGACTTGTTAATTTTAGCCATTCTGACAGGTGTGAGGTGGTATCTCATTGAGGTTTTGATTTGGATTTCCCTGATGCCGAGCGATACTGAGCACTTTTTCATGTGTCTGTTGGCCATTTGGATGTCTTCTTTGGAAAAATGTCTTTTCATGTCTTCTGCCCATTTCTTGATTGGATTCTTTGTTCTTTGGGTGTTGAGTTTGATGAGTTCTTTATAGATTTTGGATACTAGCCCTTTATCTGATATGTCATTTGCAAATATCTTCTCCCATTCTGTTGGTTGTCTTTTGGTTTTGTTGACTGTTTCCTTTGTTTTGCAAAAGCTTTTTATCTTGATGAAGTCCCAATAGTTCATTTTTGCCCTTGCCTCCCTTGCCTTTGGTGATGTTTCTAGGAAGAAGTTGCTTCGGCTGAGGTCAAAGAGGTTGCTGCCTGTGTTCTCCTTTAGGATTTGGATGGACTCCTGTCTCACATTGAGGTCTTTCAACCATTTGGAGTCTATTTTTGTGTGTGGTGTAAGGAAATGGTCCAGTTTCATTCTTCTGCATGTGGCTATCCAATTTTCCCAACACCATTTGTTGAAGAGACTGTCTTTGTTCCATTGGACATTCTTTGCTGCTTTGTCAAAGATGAGTTGACCATAGAG
>NC_058411.1:127567492-127567733 GCF_002201575.2 Neomonachus schauinslandi | reverse complement strand
AAAAGTGGATGGTATTTTGATGGGGATTGCATTGAATGTGTAGATTGCTCTAGGTAGCATTGACATCTTCACAATATTTGTTCTTCCAATCCATGAGCATGGAATGTTTTTCCATTTCTTTGTGTCTTCCTCAATTTCTTTCATGAGTATTTTATAGTTTTCTGAGTACAGATCCTTTGTCTCTTTGGTTAGATTTATTCCTAGGTATCTTATGGTTTTGGGTGCAATTGTAAATGGGATC
>NC_058411.1:127527988-127562492 GCF_002201575.2 Neomonachus schauinslandi | reverse complement strand
ATGGTTCGTCTACCCCTCCGATTTCCCCCGCTTCATTCTTCCCCTCCTGCTACCTTCTTCTTCTTCTTTTTTTTTTTTTTTCTTAACATATATTGCGTTATTTGTTTCAGAGGTACAGATCTGAGATTCAACAGTCTTGCAAAATTCACAGCGCTTACCAGAGCACATACCCTCCCCAGTGTCTATCACCCAGTCACCCCATCCTTCCCACCCCACCCCCCACTCCAGCAACCCTCAGTTTGTTTCCTGAGATTAAGAATTCCTCATATCAGTGAGATCATATGATACATGTCTTTCTCTGTTTGACTTATTTCACTCAACATAATACCCTCCAGTTCCATCCACGTCGTTGCAAATGGCAAGATCTCGTTCCTTTTGATGGCTGCATAATATTCCATTGTATATATATACCACATCTTCTTTATCCATTCATCTGTTGATGGACATCTTGGCTCTTTCCACAGTTTGGCTATTGTGGACATTGCTGCTATAAACATCGGGGTGCACGTACCCCTTCGGATCCCTACTTTTGTATCTTTGGGGTAAATACCCAGTAGTGCAATTGCTGGATCATAGGGTAGCTCTATTTTCAACTTTTTGAGGAACCTCCATACAGTTTTCCAGAGTGGCTGCACCAGCTTGCATTCCCACCAACAGTGTAGGAGGGTTCCCCTTTCTCCGCATCCCCGCCAACATCTGTCATTTCCTGACTTGTTAATTTTAGCCATTCTGACAGGTGTGAGGTGGTATCTCATTGAGGTTTTGATTTGGATTTCCCTGATGCCGAGCGATACTGAGCACTTTTTCATGTGTCTGTTGGCCATTTGGATGTCTTCTTTGGAAAAATGTCTTTTCATGTCTTCTGCCCATTTCTTGATTGGATTCTTTGTTCTTTGGGTGTTGAGTTTGATGAGTTCTTTATAGATTTTGGATACTAGCCCTTTATCTGATATGTCATTTGCAAATATCTTCTCCCATTCTGTTGGTTGTCTTTTGGTTTTGTTGACTGTTTCCTTTGTTTTGCAAAAGCTTTTTATCTTGATGAAGTCCCAATAGTTCATTTTTGCCCTTGCCTCCCTTGCCTTTGGCAATGTTTCTAGGAAGAAGTTGCTTCGGCTGAGGTCAAAGAGGTTGCTGCCTGTGTTCTCCTTTAGGATTTTGATGGACTCCTGTCTCACATTGAGGTCTTTCAACCATTTGGAGTCTATTTTTGTGTGTGGTGTAAGGAAATGGTCCAGTTTCATTCTTCTGCATGTGGCTATCCAATTTTCCCAACACCATTTGTTGAAGAGACTGTCTTTGTTCCATTGGACATTCTTTCCTGCTTTGTCAAAGATGAGTTGACCATAGAGTTGAGGGTCCATTTCTGGGCTCTCTATTCTGTTCCATTGATCTATGTGTCTGTTTTTGTGCCAGTACCATGCTGTCTTGATGATGACAGCTTTGTAATAGAGCTGGAAGTCCGGAATTGTGATGCCGCCGGCTTTGCTTTTCTTTTTCAACATTCCTCTGGCTATGCGGGGTCTTTTCTGGTTCCATACAAATTTTAGGATGATTTGTTCCATTTCTTTGAAAAAAGTGGATGGTATTTTGATGGGGATTGCATTGAATGTGTAGATTGCTCTAGGTAGCATTGACATCTTCACAATATTTGTTCTTCCAATCCATGAGCATGGAATGTTTTTCCATTTCTTTGTGTCTTCCTCAATTTCTTTCATGAGTATTTTATAGTTTTCTGAGTACAGATCCTTTGTCTCTTTGGTTAGATTTATTCCTAGGTATCTTATGGTTTTGGGTGCAATTGTAAATGGGATCGACTCCTTAATTTCTCTTTCTTCTGTCTTGTTGTTGGTGTATAGGAATGCCACTGACTTCTGTGCATTGATTTTATATCCTGCCACTTGACTGAATTCCTGTATGAGTTCTAGCAGTTTTGGGGTGGAGTCTTTTGGGTTTTCCACATAAAGTATCATATCATCTGCAAAGAGTGAGAGTTTGACTTCTTCCTTGCCAATTTGGATGCCTTTGATTTCTTTTTGTTGTCTGATTGCTGTGGCTAGGACTTCCAATACTATGTTGAATAGCAGTGGTGATAGTGGACATCCCTGCCACATTCCTGACCTTAGGGGGAAAGCTCTCAGTTTTTCCCCATTGAGAATGATATTCGCTGTAGGTTTTTCATAGATGGCTTTTATGATATTGAGGTATGTACCCTCTATGCCTATACTCTGAAGAGTTTTGATCAAGAAAGGATGCTGTACTTTGTCAAATGCTTTTTCTGCATCTATTGAGAGGATCATATGATTCTTGTTCTTTCTTTTGTTAATGTATTGTATCACATTGATTGATTTGCGGATGTTGAACCAACCTTGCAGCCCAGGGATAAATCCCACTTGGTCATGGTGAATAATCCTTTTAATGTACTGTTGGATCCTATTGGCTAGTATTTTGGTGAGAATTTTTGCATCCATGTTCATCAAGAATATTGGTCTGTAATTCTCCTTTTTGATGGGGTCTTTGTCTGGTTTTGGGATCAAGGTAATGCTGGCCTCATAAAATGAGTTGGGAAGTTTTCCTTCCATTTCTATTTTTTGGAACAGTTTCAGAAGAATAGGTATTAATTCTTCTTGAAATGTTTGGTAGAATTCCCCTGGGAAGCCATCTGGCCCTGGGCTTTTGTTTTTTGGGAGATTTTTGATGACTGCTTCAATTTCCTTAGTGGTTATAGGTCTGTTCAGGTTTTCTATTTCATCCTGGTTCAGTTTTGGTAGTTGGTACATCTCTAGAAATGCATCCATTTCTTCCAGGTTATTTAATTTGCTGGCATAGAGTTGCTCATAATATGTTCTTATAATTGTTTGTATTTCTTTGGTGTTGGTTGTGATCTCTCCTCTTTCATTCATGATTTTGTTGATGTGGGTCATTTCTCTTCTCTTTTTGATAAGTCTGGCCAGGGGTTTATCAATCTTGTTAATTCTTTCAAAGAACCAGCTCCTAGTTTCGTTGATCTGTTCTACTGTTCTTTTAGTTTCTATTTCATTGATTTCTGCTCTGATCTTGATTATTTCTCTTCTCCTGCTGGGTTTAGGCTTTATTTGCTGTTCTTTCTCCAGCTCCTTTAGGTGTAGGGTTAGGTTGTATACTTGAGACCTTTCTTGCTTCTTGAGAAAGGCTTGTATTGCTATATACTTTCCTCTTAGGACTGCCTTTGCTGCATCCCAAAGATTTTGAATAGTTGTGTTTTCATTTTCATTGGTTTCCATGTATTTTTTTAATTCTTCTTTAATTTCCTGGTTGACCCATTCGTTCTTTAGTAGGATGCTCTTTAGCCTCCATGTATTTGAGTTCTTTCTGACTTTTGTCTTGTGATTGAGCTCTAGTTTCAAAGCATTGTGGTCTGAAAATAGGCAGGGAATGATTCCAATCTTTTGGTACCGGTTGAGACCTGATTTATGACCTAGGATGTGATCTATTCTGGAGAATGTTCCATGGGCACTAGAGAAGAATGTGTATTCCGTTGCTTTGGGGTGGAATGTTCTGAATATGTCTGTAAAGTCCATTTGGTCCAGTGTGTCATTTAAAGTCTTTATTTCCTTGTTGATCTTTTGCTTAGATGATCTGTCCATTTCAGTGAGGGGGGTGTTAAAGTCCCCCATTATTATTGTATTGTTGTCGATGTGTTTCTTTGCTTTTGTTATTAATTGGCTTATATAATTGGCTGCTCCCATGTTAGGGGCATAGATATTTACAATTGTTAGATCTTCTTGTTGGATAGATCCTTTAAGTATGATATAGTGTCCTTTCTCATCTCTTATTACAGTCTTTGGTTTAAAATCTAATTTGTCTGATATAAGGATTGCCACCCCAGCTTTCTTTTGGTGTCCATTAGCATGGTAAATGGTTTTCCACCCCCTCACTTTCAATCTGGGGCTGTCTTTGGGTCGAAAATGAGTCTCTTGCAGACAGCATATCGATAGGTCTTGTTTTTTAATCCAGTCTGATAGCCTGTGTCTTTTGATTGGGGCATTGAGCCCATTTACATTCAGGGTAACTATTGAAAGATAGGAATTTAGTGCCATTGTATTGCCTGTAAGGTGACTGTTACCGTATATTGTCTGTGTTCCTTTCTGGTCTATGTTGCTTTTGGGGTCTCTCTTTGCTTAGAGGACTCCTTTCACGATTTCCTGTAGGGCTGGTTTTGTGTTTGCAAATTCCTTTAGTTTTTGTTTGTCCTGGAAGCTTTTTATCTCTCCTTCAATTTTCAATGACAGCCTAGATGGATATAGTATTCTTGGCTGCATATTTTTCTCGTTTAGTGCTCTGAATATATCCTGCCAGTCCTTTCTGGCCTGCCAGGTCTCTGTGGATAGGTCTGTTGCCAATCTAATGTTTCTACCCTTGTAGGTTACATATCTCTTCTCCCGAGCTGCTTTCAGGATTTTCTCTTTGTCTATGAGACTCGTAAGTTTTACTATTAGATGTCGGGGTGTTGACCTATTTTTATTGATTTTGAGAGGGGTTCTCTGTGCTTCCTGGATTTTGATGCCTGTTTCCTTCCCCAAATTAGGGAAGTTCTCTGCTATAATTTGCTCCATTATACCTTCTGCCCCTCTCTCTCTTTCTTCTTCTTCTGGGATCCCAATTATTCTAATGTTGTTTCGTCTTATGGTATCGCTTATCTCTCGAATTCTGCCCTCGTGATCCAGTAGTTGTTTATCTCTCTTTTTCTCAGCTTCTTTATTTTCCATCATTTCATCTTCTATATTACTGATTCTCTCTTCTGCCTCATTTATTCTAGCAGTTAGCGCCCCCATTTTTGATTGCACCTCATTAATAGCCTTTTTGATTTCTACTTGGTTGGATTTTAGTTCTTTTACTTCTCCAGAAAGGGTTTCTCTAATAACTTCCATATTTTTTTCAAGCCCAGCTAGTATCTTTAAAGTGATGATTCTGAACTCTAGATCTGACATTGTACTAATGTCCGTATTGAGTAGGTCCCTGGCAGTCGGTACTACCTCTTGTTCTTTTTGTTGAGGTGATTTTTTCCGTCTTGTCATTTTGTGCAGAGGAGAATAGATTAATGAGAGAACAAAATGCTAGCAGAGTAACAACGTCCCCAGAAAATATACTCTAAACAAATCAGAAAAAACCTGAAGCAGTGGGAAAAGAAAGGGAAAGAGAGAAAAAAGAAAAAGAAAAAAAAGAAAAAGATAAAGATAAAAACAAAAACAAACAAAACAAAACAACAACAAAAAAACCAGAATGTGATCAAATATGATCAGTGCCACACACTAGATTTGGGGTGTATTTTGGTCTTTTAGAAGAAAGTGCCTCCCAAAATTTTAAAGAAAGAAAAACTTATATATGTACAAAAATAAGGGTTGATATGATGAAGGGATGGAATATGACTGTAAAGATGGAAATTATAAAAAAATTTATAAAAGGAATTGATAAGAAGTTGTTTGAAAAAAGAAAGAAGAGGATTTAAAAAAAGAAAAAAAAAAGGGAGAGGATGTGATCAGGCAGGGGAACAGAAAACACCATATACTAGAGATTTAGGGTATATTTTGATCTGTTAGAAGAAACTATCTCAAAATCTTAAAGAGAGAACAACTTATATATATAAGCCAAAAATATGGGTAACTACTATGAAGGGATAGAATATGACTCTAAAAATGAAAAATAAAAATGTTTTTTTTTAAAAAAAAAGGGATTGATAAGATGTTGGTTGAAAAAGGGAAAAAGAAAAATTCAAAAAGAATAAAAAAAGAAAAAAAGACAGTTAAAAAAAAATTAACTTTGAAAGACTACAGAATCATGGTAAAAAAGCCATGAATTCTATGTGCAGTAGTCCCGTAGAGCTGGAGTTCTGCCGTTCTCATTGATGGGTAAACTTGGTCTTGGCTGGCTGTTCTCGCTGATCTTCTGGGGAGGGGCCTGTTGCCGTGGTTTCCAAATATCTTTGCCGGAGGCAGAATTGCCCCGCCCTTGCCCCCTCCCAGCTAAGTAATCTGCTGGGGTTTGCTCTCCGGGGCTTTTGTTCCCTGCGAGCTTTCCGTACAGCTTTGGAGGCGGAGAGTGAAAATGGCGGCCTCCCAATCTCCGCCCCGGAGGAGCCGAGAACTCGGGGTCCCGCTTCTCAGTGAGCCCCCAGAGAAAAGCCGTCAGTCACTCCCGTCTCCCCGGTCTCCAGCCACACTCCGTGCTCACCTGGCCTGTGACCGCGCGTTTCTATCTCTGGCACCCGACCCCTGGTGGAGTCTCCAAACCCAGCAGATCCCTGCGGCGCACTCCCGCGCGGCTCCTCCCGGGGGAGGAAGGGGAGTCTCCCCGGATCTGCCGCTTGTTGGGTCCCTGCTGGAGGAGCAGTGGCCTGACTGTGCCGCGGATCACAGTTTATGGCAACCCCGAGCTGAGAGCCCGCGCCTGGGCTCCGCCTCTGCAGCCGGCTTCCCTGCTCCGATACCTGGGAGCTCTGCCACACTCAGGCACCCCCAGTCTTTCTGTGACCCGTGGGTCCTGAGACCACACTGTCCCGGAGGGTTCCACCCCCCGCTTAGCCACCAAAGTGACGTCCCTCAGCGGAGCAGACTTTTAAAAGTTCTGATTTTGTGCTCCGCGGCTCTATCACTTGCCAGAAGCGGCTGCCGGAGGCCCCTCCCCCGCCGTCTATCCTCCCGAATATCGCCTCGGATTCACTTCTCCGCACGTCCTACCTTCCAGAAAGTGGTCGCTTTTCTGATGAGAGAGTTGTTGCTCTTCTTTTCTTCGATCTCCTGTTGAGTTTGTAGGTGTTCAGAATGGTTTGATCCCTATCCAGCTGAATTCCTGAGACCAGACGAAATCCAGGTCTCCTACTCCTCCGCCATCTTGCTCCCGATTTTATATTTATTTAAAAGAGCTGAAGTCCGAATCAGAAGTTTGGCATGCAGAACACTGTCTTGACTTCTCATGCATGAACTTAGGGTCAGCTAAGTAGGATTCTATACAATCACACCATTTCCCTCCTGGGCATGTGCTATCGACCTTTTTGTCCCAAATTTTGGTCACTACATTGATTCCCATTAAATTTTGTCTAATTTTATTCAGCCTACTGATTAGTTGACCATGACCTTTAAGGCTTTGGATCTATTATGAAATGTTTTCTAATCTGCCCCAATTTGTGAACTCTGCAGTTTTGATTTCCCCAGATTTTCAGCATTTCCCCTTCAGTGTCAAATGGCATAGAGCTGAGGACAGATCCCTGTAACATACCACTGGAGATCACATTCCAGTTGGGCCTCAATTCCCCATCCAGCAAGCTGTGAGGCTAATACTTAGTCTCCTAACTGCAGGGACATCATACATACTCCTCTCTTTGTTTATAGATACTTCCAGAAAGGACTTGTGCAAGGACATGTACCTCACTGAAACCCATCTATATTATGACTGTTACAGTACCTCGGGGTAGAGGGAACAGACTGTGCTTAGAAAATTTGTATTGACTCTACAACAACTAGTTCCAGAACCTTCAGCACTATCAGCAGCAGTTTTCTTGTTTGTGAAGTTCTCCTCCCTACTTTCAGGGGAAGAACAACAGGGGTCCTTTTATTTCTCTCCTGTTTCCCAATCCCTGATTCCTCAAAGACCAGGGACCAACACACCACAGAATCAGTTCAAACGTGTCTCAAAGCTCTTCACATCATGGCAACTTCCTCTTTTCGTCCTCCTGGAATCACAGTAGTTGTTTTCCTTCAATGAGGAAATTGTTCTCCTTCCACTTCACTCACGTCACACAAGTTGACTCCAAAGCTCTTCACAGAGAGTGCTGGTGTGAAACAGAAGTTGTCAATGGCTGTGTTTCCTTTGTGTCTACTGAAGCTATCACCATGTGAGCTGTAGCTCCATTTTCCAGCTATGGATGGAACCAAGCCGGGGATCCAGGGAGACAGTCTGTTTTGATTATCCTTGTCCTCTACTCTTCTTCCTGAGCTTATTTAGAGTTTCAGCCAACCAGACATTTTTTTTTTCTGTCAGATTTTTGTCACCCCATTTTTTTGAAGAATTCTGCATGAAAACCTGCATTTGTCAGACTGCTTCTTCTGTCACTTTCCATCAGGAAGGTGCCCCATCTTTCCTTCTTTACAAGATGGTGGATTTCTCATGTTTCCCTGTTGATAGAAACAAAACAAGTGATGTGTTACCAGATAAAGATCATATTTATGATATCTTTATTAGTACGCTGGTTTACTATAAAAAGGTGGCTTATGTCATGCACACCATATTCAGTCATTTTTTAGCAAGCCTTAAATTTGAGCCAGACACATTGATAGCACTGGAGATGCAATAATGAACGACATGTGTTCTCTCCCCAACATGTGAAACCTCCTGAGCTATGCGTGCACATTGCTAAAGATGGACAAAGACTGGATATAGATACTGGAAAGATAGAGGCTCAAAATTAGCATAGTAGAGATCTTTCTGTTGATCTAAAATGTTCAGTTTATTCCTATTTTAATTCTTCATTAGAAAACCAGTATAGTGTAGTGATTCAGGTGTTCAGCTTTGAAATTGCTTGCTACTCAAATGCTTCCATGTACTACCTCTCTCTGTGACCTTGGGGAAGCTAATTACCTCTCTGATACTCAGTCCCTTTGACTATAAAAATCCCATAAGAGTATTGGGAGGCCTTAAGAGGGTAATGCATATGCAGTGAGTGCCCAGGGACGCATCAGTAATATTGTCAACAATGCTACCTTTGACTGAGCACTTACCTGGGACACACCCAACACTATTCTAAGACCTCTACATGTATCTACTTATGTGATCCTCACAATTACCCTTTAAGTTGGTGCTCTCATGCTCCCCATGTTCCAGATCTCTCTGTTGTGATCACTATCTCAAGTTAAGTGATGATGTCAGGGAACTAACTCAAACTGACTGATTCTAGAGTCTGTGGATTAACCACACAGCTGCATAAACAACAGCTTCAGTCAGTTACGGTAAAAACAAAATAATAAAGTGGTGTGAGTCCCCATACTTCTCCTCATCCATTCCTCTCATAAATAACTTTAGCCCAGTGGCTAATGGAGAGTTTCTGCCTCATAGGTAGGTGGCTTCAGTCCCTGGGGTGTATGGATGTAAGTTCATATGGCCCGGTTCCCCCAAGACCCCAAACAATTATTGTTCTTGCTGATAGTTGGAGCACAGGACTGTTGGGTATAACAAAGTTCAGAGAGCATTCTCCCATCTCTCCAGCTAGAAGCTTGCCGAGCATTTGCTGTCCAAAACTCAAGATGGCTAACCAGTCTGCATAGAGTCCCATGGTTTCATCAATGAAGCTGTATTCTACCTCCCAAGTAATTAGATTCAGGAGAAAAAAAAAAAAAAAAGGCAATTCTTTCTACCCCTGATACATAATCAAACTGAGCTCATGACAGCCACACATTTTGATGACAATCACAAAATATTCTGGTAAGTTAGACCTCAGAATATCTATGGTTTGTATGCTAGTTAGTTTCTTTCTTTTTTTTTTTTAAAGATTTTATTTATTTATTTGAGAGAGAGAGAATGAGAGACAGAGACCAGGAGAGGGAGGAAGGTCAGAGGGAGAAGCAGACTCCCCGCCGAGCAGGGAGCCCAATGTGGGACTCGATCCCGGGACTCCAGGATCATGACCTGAGCTGAAGGCAGTCGTTTAACCAACTGAGCCACCCAGGCGCCCCTGCTAGTTAGTTTCATGTGTCATCCCCGCTAGGTCATAATACGCACTTTGCAATTGAACACTAAACTAGATGTGTTGTGATTAACATTAACAATCAGTTAATTTTTTTTAAGATTTTATTTATTTATTTTAGAGAGACTGTGAGCCAGAGGGAGAAGGAGAGAGAATCTGAACCAGACTCTGTCTGAGCACAGAACCCGACACAGAACTCTATCCCACAACTGCGAGATCATGACCTGAGCTGAAACCAAGAGCTGGATGCTTAACCAACTGAGCCTCCCAGACACCCCCACAATCAGTTAATTTTGAGTAAAGGAGATTATCGCCAGTAATCAGGGTGGGCCTCATGCAGTCAACTGAAAGGCCTTACGAGCAAAACAGGGGTTTCCCTAAGTAAGAAGAAAGGCAACCTGTGCATTGCTGACATTGGCTCCTGCCTGAAAATTTCTAGTTTGCTGGCCAACTCTACTGTGTCAGATTTGCCTAGCCAGCTCCTACAGATACTCCAGTTCCTTGCACTAAAGTCTTACTCCGCCTTCTCTTTTCTGTCTGTCCATCTATCATCTATCTGTCTATCATCTATCTATATCTATCTATCTATCCATCTATCTATCTATCTATCTATCTATCTATCTATACTGGTATCTATCTATCTATTAATCTATCACCTATCTATCACCTATCTTATCTATCTGTATTGGTATCTACCTATCTACTGATCGATTTATTTGTATCGGAATCTATCTATCTATATTGGTATCTGTCTGTCCATCTATCTATCATCTATCTATCTATCACCTATCTATCTACCTATCTATCTATATTGGTATCTGTCTATCTATAGATTGATCTATTTATATCAGTATCTATCTATCATCTATCTATATTGGTATGTATTATGTGTCTGTCCGTCTATCGATTGATCTATTTATTTAGGTATCTATCTATCATCTATCTATCTATATCAGGATCTATCTATATCAGCATTTATCTATCTATCATCTATCTCTATCTATCTGATATATAGGTTCATTTCTCTGCTAGAACCCCTAGCTCAGACAGTGGGTATCTATAAGCATCAAACACACTCTCACCAAGGGTACATACATGCTTGTACCAGTCTGTCATGATTTTTATCCCACCCAGATCTTGCACAATTAATTCATGCCTCAGAACAGAAGAGTGATAAAATAGTGATCTTTCAAAATAGAATTCTGGAGTCTGAGGCGCCCCATCACCTTCCACTTGTGGATTAGTCAGTTGCCATGGAAACCTGCTGTAGGTCCCCAACAACCTGCAGCTGCAGGTCCCCAAACCCTGACTCCATCACAATAGGCAGGCAGAAGGGAGCCTGCATTGTATGTGCTCCTGCAGATGAGGAGTTGCAAGGCTGGGAGAAACCGAAAAGTGAAGCTAAATGGTACAAGGTGGTCGGGAATGGAGGAAATGAGGAGTTGACGATGTTTACAAAATGCTTATGAAAGTATAGACACCACTTTTGTTTTCAACATTGTTTTCTGGTGTGCTGTTAAGAGAGGACCAGAGGACAGAATGAAACAGTGACCAGGTACCTCCTGGCATTGCCTGCTGTCAGCTAAATGTGCTCCTGATGTCCTCCTGTGTGTTCGTATCTCCTCAAGAGTGTTCTTTATCTCGCCCATTTATATGCACGGCAATATTTCAAATTTCTAATCAGATTTGAAAGCTACTCTGAGAAATCCAACCCTGAGATGTTTTGTTAATGATTGGAGGTGGTCCCTTTGTCCATTCTTTAATTTTCATTAACAATTACTTAAATTGGTCCCCACCTCCCAAAAGAAAAATAAATCTCTGCCTGCGACTTCGTGTAACGATGTATTGCAAATATAAAAACATGTACAATGATTGCACAATTACAAATGTACCTCACTATATATGGAGTGTATATGTCAATGTAATATATGTACATAGATATATATTCACATTTAATTATTGGACATTTAGGTAGTTTTTGATATGTCTTTCTAATGTTTGAATTCCCTTAAACTGTTTCTCTAGTTTAGCCTGGAAAATGCAAGAGAAAAAAAAAATCACAACCAAATTTGTGAGTGCTAAGTGAAATGAATATAGTCATTATAAATTTAATACACAGTTGGTAGAAGTGCATGGGGTTAAGAAAAGAAACTTAATTTATTCTTAAAATTCATTTTGGATGAGGCCTGAATCTCAAGATATACTGTGACTGCCGTTAAAAAAGGAACCAGAACACTGAAACCATTTTTATTCCTATGTACTCCATCATCTATGTTTTCCTTGGCTGCTTTAAATTTCTATTTTTAAAGGCCAGTGTTTTGTACTTAATAGTTTAAAAATATTTGAGAATCACACTTTATTTTTTTAAGATGCTTTTTATTTATTTGAAAGAGAGTATGAGCGGGGGACGGGCAGAGGGAGAGGGAGAAGTAGACTCCCCACTGAGAAGAGACACCAATGCAGAGGCTCAATCCCAGGACCCCAGAATCATGACCTAAGCTACAGACAGATGCTTAATGGATTGAGCCACCCAGGCGTCCTGAAAATCACACTTTAAAACCTCACTTAAATATAATTTTCCATAACTAAAATATAAATCTATTTTTCCTTAGCATGTTTTATCACCTTTTTAAAACCATAGCTGGAATACAATGAGATTCCATACTTTTAAAAACATGACTCAGCCATTTCTAAAGTTCTAAGCCCTATCAAGATAAAAATGACTATATAGAGGCTCCTGGGTGGCTCAGTCGGTTGAGCATCTGATCTCAGGGTCCTGGGATCAAGCCCCGCATCAGTCTCCCCACTCAGCTTGTCCCTCTGCCCCTCCCCCCACTCATGCTCACTTTCTCTCTCTCTCTCTTTCAAATAAATACATAAAATCTTTAAGAAATATATTTTTTTTAAATGACTATTTAATGTAACATTAGTACCTGTTATGTCCCAGACACAGAACCAAATATTTTGTATATTTGATCAGTTAAACCTTACAGAAGATTTAGAAGTCTTCAAATATTGAATTAATATTAGATCTTTTCCAACTGGGGGGATTTGAAATTACTTTCAGTGATATATAAAATGGACCCAGAGGCACCTGGGGGGCTCAGTTGTTAAACGTCTTCCTTTGGCAGGGTCCTGGGATCGAGCTCCGCATCGGTCTCTCTGATCAGCGGGAAGCCTGCTTCTCCCTCTCCCACTCCCCCTGCTTGTGTTCCCTTTCTCTCTGTGTCTCTCTCTGTCAAATAAATAAAAAAACCTTTAAAAAATTAAAAAAATAAAATGGACTCAAATAGTCAATTAAGAAGTAGGGATTTAATTCAGCACTCACAGATTATTTACAAGTTAGACCACATATGTTAGACCACAAATATTATTTCAATCTTATTTAAACCTTACAACAAATAATAACTGCAAGGTTTATTGATATTTCACATTATTTCAGAAGGAATTTAAGTTGGGTTATGGTATGGTTGATCTTACTTCCCAGGTTCACACAGCATATCCCAGTTTATCTTGCTGTCCAGAGTAATAATCACTCCCCCTCTCACCCTCAGAGTGTGCCCATTAAGACTGCAAATTGATGCAGCCACTGTGGAAAACACTATGGAGGTTCCTCGAAAAAATTAAAAATAGAAATACTGTGTGCTCCAGTTATTTCCACTACTGAATATTTATGCAAAGAAAATGAAAACACTAGTTCAAAGAGATATATGTACCCCTATGTATATTTCAGTGTTATTTACAATAGGCAAGATATGGAAGCAACCCAAGTGTCCACTGGTAACCAAATGGATAAAGAAGAAGTATACACACACACCATGGAATATTACTTAGCCATAAAAAATGAGATCTTGCAATTTGCAACAACATAGATGGACCTAGGCAGTATTATGCTAGGTGAAATAAATGAGACAAAGACAAATACCAAATGATTCCACTTACATGTGGAATCTAAAGAAAGAAAAGAATAAACAAACAAAAAGCAGAAACACACCCATAAATACAGAGAACAATCTGATGGTTGCCAGAGTACGGGGAGGGGGGCAGCAAAATTGGTGAAGGGGCGTGGGAGATACAGGCTTCTGGTTATGGAATGAATAAGCCACAGGGATGAAAGGTACATCATAGGAAATACAATCAATGATATTGTAATAGTGTTCTACGGTGATAGATGGTAGCTACACTTGTAGTGAGCATAGTACAACATACAGACTCATCAAATCATTATGCTGTACACCTGAAACTAATGTAACATTGTGTGTGAACTATACTTCAATTAAAAAAAAAAAAAGCCCTACTAAAGAATTTTTTAAGAGTGTGCCCATTTGGGATGATAAATTAACTGGCTTTCCTAGTTAAAGGACGTCATAACATACACCAAAATTATACAAGTAGGTGTGGTAGAAAGGAGGGCTTGAATTTCCATTGCTTCTGTGGTTAATTCTATTGTTGCTTTAATAGAACTGATGGGATATTCAGAAAAACTGCTATAGTCCAAAAATAAAGCCTTAAATTTTTCCAAAGTAGAGCATGCACTAGTTACATTCACTGAACATGATAACAAGAAACTGATATCAAAATTTTAAATAAAAGGCCCACCCACTAGAAATTAGAAAGTATTTTTTAAATATATTTTTAAAATATTTTCTTTATAATTTTTTAAGTAGACTTCGCATCTAACGTGGGGTTCGAACTCATGACCCTGGGATCAAGAGTCACATGCTCTACTGACTAAGCCAACCAGGCACCCAAGAAAGTATATTTTTAAAAAATAATTTCTGGATCATAGTGGAATTCAAGCTAGCAATTAGGGAATAATGATAACATGCATAATAATAAACAGATTTTTAAGGAGAGATGCAGTTCTCCCCACATTTAGAACGAATTTCATATCCTAAATGTTTTCATTATTAAATAAATATATAGATGATTTGGTTATAATACTGTACTGAGAGCAACAAGCTGTCTAAAAACAGCAAGAAGAAATGTATAATAATATTAAAAAAATGAATTCCAAAAAACATTTTAAATGACAAATTCAGGAAATAGTTTGTTTTCTCTTTTAAAATACCAACCAAAGGAGATATTTTGGTCAAGAAAAAGTGAAAAAATGGAGATAATGTACAAAACTAATAAGAAATGGAAAATAATCCCAAGTACTGAGATCATTTTATAGTAAGAGTGGAAATGTTGGGGTGCCTGAGTGGCTCAGTCAGTTAAGCATGGCTCAGTCAGTTAAGCGTCTGCCTTCAGCTCAGGTCATGATCTCAGGATCTTGGGATTGAGCCCCAAGTCAGGCTCCCTACTCATCGGGGTGTCTGCTTCTCCCTCTCCCTCTGCCCCTTCACCTGCTTATGCTCTCTCTCTCTCTCTCTCAAATAAATAAATAAAGTCTTTTAAAAAATATGGAAATGTGAACATCATAAAAAGTCATGTGGGGAGGGGCGCCTGGGTGGCTCAGTCAGTTAAGCATCTGCCTTAGGCTCAGGTCATGATCCCAGGGTCCTGGGATAAAAAGTTATTTGGGGAAAAATAAATGTCAAAATTTGACTAAAAAGAATAAAAATGAAACATAAATATGCCAATAACATTTTTTTAAAAAATTCAAAAAGTCAAAGCTCCATCTCTAAAGCTCAAATAAAGTTTTTTGGGTTTTTATTGTTGTTGTTGTTTGCTTATTTTTTGTTTTGGTTTGGTTTGGTTTTTGTGGGTTGTTTTTTTTTTTTCCCCTTCAAAACTTTAGGGCCTCAGACTTCACATCATGGTCTTACCCCTGTGAATTTGTCCAGAGCATAAGAAAATGAAAATATCCCTCTTTTTTTTCCAAAGTGAACACAACACTGATATCAAAGACAGCAGTAGTCCTCCACCTGAAAATTCTAAAATAGGTTAGTCCTTCTAATCAGTATACCAGGATTGATTAGGATTCATTAGATAAATGTGGAGATGAGTCAAAATTAGAGACCTAAGTTAAATAATTCATTATATCAAAGAAGAAATCCCATGTGGGAATTTTGACATATGCCAGTAAGTTATTTTGTGAAATTTCCCATTCTTTTCTAATTTGAGAAAGAAAAACTATTAATTACCAACATTAAACACAGATATTTCAAAATCCTACAGAATTTCTCTCTGAAACCACCCACAATCATTATGCCTAATGGTAATACATGAAGTGCATTCTCATTAAAATCAAGAGCCTGTTGAAGATGTATGTACATGAAGGGAGGACCAAAAAATATGTACCAAAAAGTTGATGGTTATTTCAGAGTGGTGAGATTTTTAGATGATATTCATTTTTTCTCTTATTATATTTTCCAAATATGTTGTAATGACCAAGTTTTTACTCTTATAATGATATAATAAGCAAACTTTAATAATAACATAAATACATTTTAAAGAAAGACATAACATTAAGAATATAAAATAAAAGCTAATATAAAGATGTGTGCCGTGGAGTTACCTATAGAAAAGTTTTGTCTTTTCCTCTAGGGGGCAGGGCTGGTGGTCATTGGGTATCCACCAGCACAGCCAGACAGCTTGTGAAAATAGTGAAATACTATTGCCTGTTTCCCAATCCCTCAAGTGCCCCTGACCAGTGCTCAAACTGCTGGTCCCCTTTTCTAGACCACCAGCCTACACCAGCAATTTAGGATTCTTGCCCAGACACTGCTATCCCCATTCATTACTGCTTGTTAAATATTTTTAATATCGCCCCCTGTCCATGAACATGGCACATAATTTGCTGCAAATTCTACAACAGTCATGCAATTGCATGACATGAAGTGGGGCATGCCCAGGATTTTTAGATAAAATGGAAACCAATTGCTCGGCAGAAACTGTATTCCCGATATGAAAAAAGAAATCATCATTGCAGTCTTAGTCCCAACGAAGTCTCATCACACAGAACCACAGCACCCTCAACAGCATCCCTGTTCTACGTTCATGGGAATAATCGGGGGTCTGGGACTTACAGCACCAAAGTGCAAGTCACCCCATCTTGGTTTGTCTTATGTCAGGGGACCGTGAAATAGTTACACATGAAGAAATCAGGCTCTGAAAGATTACACAGTATCTTATTTCTGGCCACATGCTACTGTTTATCATATAAGACCTATTGAGCATTTACTCCTGTTCTTTTTTTTTTTTTTAAGATTTTATTTATTTATTTGTCAGAGAGAGAGGGATAGCACAAGCAGGGGGAGCGGCAGGCAGAGGGAGAAGCAGACTCCCGGCTGATCAGGGAGCCCGATGTGGGACTTGATCCCAGGACCCTGGGATCATGACCTGAACCAAACGTAGGACGTTTAACTGACTGAGCCACCCAGGCACCCCTACTTCTGTTCTTTATACACCTCATCTCTTGATTCTCCAACCACACTATGAGACAGGTATTATCAGGAACTACTTTATTCTTTATACAGAAGACAAAACATAGCTCATTCATCCTCAGACAACTACCGAAGGTCAGGAGCAACGTTCAAAACAAATTTGGTCTGACGGCCAAACTTTTAATGTTTTAATATTTCAGACTCCCATTTTCTTGGTCACTCAGATACTGGCTTGTCTATGATTTAAATCTTGACCCAGCTCCTTGTCAAACCCCAGCCTGCCCACCCAGCTCCTCCTGCCTTCTCAAGCATGGTGTGGGGGTGTGCTCCATGGAAAACATCTCCAAGTGTAAGTCAAGGTCTTGGGGCTCCCAGGTCTTCCCCAGAGCACTGAGCTTTCATCTCTGTTGTAAGACAGACCTCTGTGCCAACCTGTTCCCATTCAACTGTCTTCACCAAGCCTCCACTTGGTGAATTCGAGGCCTCTGTAAATTGAGATGTAAAGTAGAAAAGCTGACACCTCTGGGAGGGCAGAGGCTTGCACGTCCTGCAGTCGTGAATTAGTAAAGCTTCTTCAGGAAAAGGTCTTCTGCCCATTTGACCTCAGCCATGCCAACCAAGCTCCCGGCACAGAGAACAAACCTCGCCTTCTGTTCTCCTTTTATCGACAGTGTTTTCCTTTATGTTGACGTCAGCTCCCAGATTGCTTGCTGTGATGTGCTACACCTTTCATATTTTCTTTCCAGTCATAATATTGCTTCAGTCATAACCTCGGCACTTTGAGAAATAATTGTCCCTGACAAGAGGGTGAATCACTGACAGAGAGTTGATAAGCATTACATACAGATGACAGAAGTCAGGACATATCGGATTACTGCTGTGAATATAATAAAAGAGAGACTAACCACTTTGGCAGCTCAAAGACAAGCCATTTCATAACTCTCTAGTGGGGCTATTATCTTCCATTTACTGCCACTGATAACCAGCTTGTGACTGTCTCTCCACAATCTAGTTTCAATTCACTTAACACGTTGCTGACCAGACATGGTGGAGGAGGCAGAGGTGATAATCAGGACTTTTTTTGGCATTTATTTTTAAAGTTTATCTTCTGCATCCCTCCTCCAGCCTGATAAGGCCCCATGTGAGGGAGCTTTAAGCCTGCTTGGAGAAGGCTGGGTGCAGCCACACCCCCTTTAATCTGTGACTCTTTGCTTCTTTTGAAGCTGCTATATCCAGCCGAGCAAGTGACAATCCACTTTCTCCACTCCTGATATACCTGGGCCTAAAAGCCTAGTGCAATAAATGGCCAGGCTATTTTTATATTCCAGGTCTCTGAGAAGATAAGATGATGATTTTTTTCTTAGCTAGTCTGAGCCACCTGAAGAGACAGATCAAGAGCTGTGTTGTCTGTCAGTATAGACAGCCAGCTAGCAGCCATGAGGATGCTAAATGCACCTTCAGAATTGGGATGCAGATGGCATTTAAGGAACTGTGAGAGATCTTGTTTCTAAATATGTAGGAAATAAATTTAATACATTGGAATTTTGGACATAAAAGAACAAAAAAGACAATCAAAAGAAAGAAAGAAAGAAAGAAAGAAAGAAAGAAAGAAAGAAAGAAAGAAAGAAAGAAAGAAAGAAAGAAAGAAAGAAAGAAAGAAAAAAGAAAGAGACTCTCAATCGGGAATGATTCTATTCCTGCAGGAAGCTCTGCTAGTGTCAGAGTTGAATAAAAAACTGTTCTGCAACATGCTCCTTCTTAAATAATGTTGCCTCCCAGCTTGTTCCAGAAATCTTAGGTCTCCTCTTCTTTGAATGGATACCCCTTTGAATGATACTTTTATTGTCCTGATGTTGACATAAAACCAACAGTTCCTTGGTAACCCACATTGTCAGATCCACTAGATAAATTCAGGAGTGTGGGTCTCATGGCAGGAGCAGGCTCAGGAATGAGCCAGGCTAACATTACAGTAAGACAGACCTGGAAAATATAGGAAACTATCTGGAGCATAAGAAAACAGAGTTGGCATATGAAAAATGTGCAGAGGGTTTGAAAAATTCAGGTAGTTTAAGAAACCATTGGTATCAGGAACTCAATATGTGAAGCTTTGATCAGAAAGTGGTGTATCATTCAACAATTCCTTGAAAACAACCACCTGTGTTGGATACCAAACATTGGATCAGAATCCAGTGGACCACCATGAACCCTTGGGCAGGTTGTGCACTCCCAACTCCAGGGAGCACCATTTACAGAAGAGTCTATGTGAGCATGACGTCCTTGTGTTGTACAGTGACAATCTATCCACACAACTGTACTCAGTGACTCTGGATGGAGGTACCGCAAGCAAAAGCCCCATTTTTGCATCCCACATTCTCCTGGATTTCTTTAGGGAATTCACATAACCTATAAATTCAGAGAATCTGAGCCAAAGCCTAGTTGAAAAGTAGCCTCCAGGAGCACCTGGGTGGCTTAGTCAGTTAAGAATCTGCCTTCAGCTCAGGTTCTGATCTCAGGGACCTGTGATTGAGCCCTGTGTGGGGCTCCCTATTCAGCGGGGAGCCTGCTTCTCCCTCTCCCTGTGCACCTCCCCACCTGCTCATGCTCTCTCTTTCTCTCTCTCAAATAAATAAATAAAATCTAAAGAAAAAATAGCCTCCAAGCTAGAATAGGGTTAAGCTGCAGCATGGATGTTTCAGCTCAGCCTTGGCAAGGCACTCACCATTTTGCACCCTGAGACCCCAAAAATGGTGGTGCTGAGTTTGCTGGTAAACTTCCCACTCCTATTTAGATGCTCAGTAGCCGAAGCAAGTAGTCCTTGGCTGATGGGTGAAGTTTGCTCAGTAGATATACCTGTGGGCAAGATAAATTAGACCAAGACTGAAAGCAATCACATCCAACTGGCGTGCGGTGGGAGATTTTCTGTTCCGTAACCACAAAGCATCCTCTCTAAATTTGCTCTTGGGTTTCTTAGAAACCTGAATCAACGCAAGTTGGCCACTGCATGGTCAACACCAGGTTTTTCCCACACAATGCTTTGGGCTTCGGTGCAGGCTAGAGCACATGGAAAAGAGGAAACATCTGTGAAATACTTGTTTCTTTCACTTGCAGGTTTCCATGTTGATAGTTGCATTCAGATGAGCATTATGAACAAGTTGTGTGGCACGAATGATAGTTCTCATGCATCTAGATTCAAAATCCCAGGGCTAGTCTGCCATTATCTCAGAATCATTCATCTCTGTAGTGGAGGGGCTACATTCTACAGCAGCGTCTGGGAGCTCAGTTGCCAGTAGCCTGGTTCAGACCAGGAGAATGAGAAAACTGGAGGAAAAAATGGGGACCACCAGGATAGGTGTACCCACCCTATGCCAATCACCAGACATGTCAACCTCAAAGCAGAGCCTCAGAGGTAAGAACGATTATCTTTGTTTTAAGGATAAAGTCACTTAGAGTTCAGAATTGGCCACGATCCCTCCATAAGTAAGTGGCAGATTCAGGGTTGAGCCTGAATGCATCTGACCAAAACCAAGTGTGTTTGACTCCTCCAAGCTCACCCTCCCTCCAGGATCTGGAATCGATCAGCTCCTTCCCTCCCATCTAGCCACCTTCTAGGGAAGGTCCATTCAGAGCAGGATACAGAACCAGGAACACAGAGCAGAAATAGACTTACAATTATCATTACCATAGCCTCTTTGGACATTTTTCAAACATTCATGGAAGCAGGCCAGAAACAACAACTAGACACACTTGGAACAGGCAACAAGTTCTTAGACCCCAGACCCAGGAGCTGAATCCCATTTCTCTGGAGGAGAGAGAATTACATTTTTGTATGAATAGAGTTCCAGGAAAGCCCTCTGGATAGCAACTCAGCATTCAGGGATATAGGAGTCTGATTCTTCTCTCCTGGGACTGGCGTATGGGGTGCGTTGAGAATGGGTCCCCGTCGAGGTCAGAGTAAGATTTCCAGGAAGTAGATATTTTTTTTCCAGGAAGTAGATTTAATGCTGAACCATCTAAACAATTGACTTTGTATTTCTGATGTCCCTCCCAAAGACATGACCGGCCCTGGCACTTGGGCTGTACCTGAAGTTGAAGGCTCTTTGAAAGCAAAACAATTTTGTAGACACAAAGTGCCAGTAAGGTTGATAGAACTTATTTCTGGAGATCTGCCCCTGGTTTTCTCTATCCTTGGAGCACATTCTGCCCCTTAGAGATAATCAACAGGCCAACTAATACTCAGAGATGTTATGAATTTCCTGCCAAGAAAACTATTTCTGTTACCTTTAGGTAAGATAACCTTATTTAAAACACTGGGAAAAAAAAAAAAGCAAAAAACCCACACTTACATGGGGAAGTTAAGAAAATCTTCTGAAAGAGATAGTAGTGTGATGGGTGGTTCAGGAACACTAACTCTAGAATGGTTTCAATGCTTTCACAAGTGGTTCTGCCACCTATTGCCAGGAGCCTTGGTGGAGTAATTTAATTTCTCCTTCTCCCAGTTCCCTCACAGATGAAATGGAGATAATGATAGAGTTCTTATGAAATTAAATTAGTTTTAAATGTCATTTCAAGTTGGGCTCATAGTAAACTCAGTAAACCTAAGCTGTTATGATGATCATTATCATCATTATAGTTAGTTTGAATGCTCAAACATGGAATTTCCAGAGCTTTTCCATGGGTTTTAGAGTCAATGAGATGAGTATTTAGAATAGATTCAAGAAAAGGAAGGAGGAAAGGAGGGAAGGAGGGAAGGAAGGAAGGAAGGAAGGAAGGAAGGAAGGAAGGAAGAAAGAAAGAAAGAAAGAAAGAAAGAAAGAAAGAAAGAAAGAAAGAAAGAAAGAAAGAAAGAAAGAAAGAAAAAGGAAACAGGATGAAACTCTAGGAATTGGACCTCAAGTTTTCCCATAGTTTTTAAAAATGTACTTTTATTTTTTTAAGATTTTATTTATTTATTTGACAGAGAGAGAAAGAGAGAGAGAACAAGCAGGGGGAGCAGCAGAGGGAGAGAGAAGTAGACTCCCCACTGAGCAGGGAGCTCAATGCAGGGCTCCATCCCAGGACTCTGCTGAGACAGATGCTTAACAGACTGAGCCACACAGCGGCCCCTGAAATGTACTTTTAACCAAGCAGAAAACTATTGTCCTATGGAATGATATGTGCTTTATTGATTAGCCCCTTAAAGGTGCCCTTCTTTCTGCACACCGTGAAGCAAGTTATCAGAAGAAATACTCTTTGACTTAAGCTACACTAATTAAAGTCACCCAACAAAATTGTTTAATTTTTGATCATTAGGAAAACATTTGTTTGGGGATGATTCAAGAAAGATACAATTTGTGAAATTAGGTTCAGACCTATTAACTTCGAGCTAGGATTTTCCAAAATAATTTTATGGTCATACAAATAACCAGCTCTTCTGTCTTTGAAAATTAATTCCTTTGTATACTTTAAACGTTAGGGATTGGTTGTGTTTGGACTAAAGAAAGCCCAGAGTGAATTAAAATGACTCTTGGAATTATTTTTAGAAATAGCTTACCTTACAAACTTTGGAATCATATTCCATCAATCAAACAAATGGATCAGGATGGAAATAGTTAATAGGATAGTCATTATGCCCATAATTGTGAAAGATTTCTGCACTCTGAAAACCATTTTCTTAATTATTTTAGGTTAACACTTGTGTCCATAACAGGGGGAGGAGGGATGGGGACGTGTGTAATCTGAAACCCCAGATACGGTGCCTGACCTGAATTGAGATAACATTAAAGATTTTATTGCTGATACATTATAAATTATTTCTATTACTGTGGTCCTATGGGTATTACATTGTCAGTGCACTTTGCCTATTACCTCACTTAATGTTATTAACACACTTTGGGGTATAAAATTACAGTTTTATCATGGAAACCTTAAACACTTACATCCAAAGTACTGAATCGAGTTATTATCTTTACTGACCAGACCCGTTTTATTGTCATTTTATCACTCATAAAATCTGAGATTCAATTTGATTTAACTATTAAGTAAAGCTTGGTCTACATGAGTTTAAACCCAACTGTAATATTAATATATTAATATATAAGATGACTTCATTTTATTAAAGGTGAGGTAACTTAGAAAACCTCTTTTAATGTCTTTCTGCTGCTAAGAAATTTAACCTGACCTGTTTGCACTTCTGTTTCACCAACATCGACAAAAATTTAAGATTATCCTCTTGGAGGATGTTGAGCGCTCTCTCTAACCTGCTTCTGGCCTTTATTAAATGCCTGGGACACATTAATCAGCCACAAAATGGCATCGCTTATCAAAGTGTCAAAAGGCGATGTCCAATATTAAAACAAAAAGCATTAAGAATCCACCACGTTAAAGAAACATGGTCCACACTTAAGAAATTTGAAGCAGAAGCACGCAATCATATTTCAATAGCTCCTAAGACAAGAGAATGGGGATCGGTCCCCCAAATCAAGCAATCATTCAAAAAAAACAAAAAACGACAGGTAAGAATATGTGTGGTTTAAGTTTTTCTGTAGGGATTCCTTCTTGGCTCTGTGCCTTGAGGTTAGAAGGAGTTTTTGTTAAGCTGATGTCACTAAGGGAAAAAAAAAAAGCAGCACTTGTTATGTTAAATGTCATCTTGATATTGGTCAAAAATTCTTTTTAAAAGATATTCAAAATATGCTATCATCCATGGTAAGAAACCATAAAAGAGAAAGTTGTTTTATGTTAAGTCTAAAACTCCACTCTTCCCACAATGCATCACTCCTAAGTATTGGGCCCCACTACTGGGAATTACCAGTATGAGGACACACTGCAATTTTGTAGCCCTGAAGAGGCAGGATGGAGTAGAGCTTTTGGTTGGTCAAATGTCTAGCATTCTGACCTTTAATTTCAGTACCCATAAAGTAGAAATAACACCTACCTCCCACAACAGCTGAGGGCTTTCATTATCCAAGGGTCTGGCCCATAGAAGGTGCTCCATAAGCAATCATTCAATCATTTTTTCTATTCCTGTGGTATCATATCAACATGAAATATGGCCCTTAAAAGATAGCAGGCCATTATAACTCTACACCTGGAATCCTAAATAGATGGAAAGGTAGCCAAAGGGTGAAGGGGTCCCCAATGCATAGTTGAGAGCAAAGGAAGCAATGGCCTTGCTCCATAAGTGTCCAAAAAGCATCACATACTGGAAGCTGCATTTTTTTTTTTTAATACAAATCTCCTGCCAGTGGAGAAATCCTCTTGTTACATTGGTCAAAGACTTTTGGTCAACACAGAATCTTGAGGAAAAAAACTTGACACTTATCTAACAAAAGTCAGCTGTGAACAACACGGATTGTCCAGTAAAGTAAGAAAACAGAAAATTCCTTGAAATTGGAAGAAAGCATGAGGCCAGCCATATCAAGCAGCTTCACAAGTGAGGAAAATGTTCTGGAAAGTAACACTGGAGGAGCAGATGAGCTTCACTGGACATGGATTAATAAAGGCAGAATGGTCTTCAGAGACCAGCAAATTCAGCTCCTGCCTTTCTATGCAAGGAACTGGTTGGGAACTTAACAAGGTTCGGGAATTTGCTCAAAGTCACACAGCTCTTTGCTGAGAAGGCCAAACCTATCACCCAGGCTGCCTGACCCCTTGTGTGGTATCTTCCCCTGCACTGTGATGGTATCTATCTGGGAGGAGGTCCTCAGTCCCAAGGCAAGCTGTGAATCAATGGAGGCTGTCTTCAGAGCTTCAGCCTTTTGACTTTATGCCCATTGTTTGCAGTCAACATTGACTGAGCCCCTTTGACACCCATTGACAGGTGATATGTTTAGCCCAATGACCAAAACTTGTTTTCTTATCTTGTCTTGTAGGAATGGCCAGGCACAAACAGTGGATTCCTTTTGCTTTGTGCATTATCTGTTGTGTGTGAGAAAATGTGTGATTGTGTGTGTGTGTGTGTGTGTTCCTCTTCAGCAAATTCTATCTTTAACCTCCAAGTTCTAAAATTTCATTGTGATATATTTGGATGGGTCTTCCACCTCCTGTTCATTTTTTTTTTTTTCTGGAATTACAGAAGTCCTTTGGTGAGGCTATCTGTCTTTTAGCGTGGGAATATTCTCTCATTGTTTTAAAAACCACCTCACTCCCATCAATTGTCTCTACTTTTGAACCCCTCATTAAAGGAAATAGAGACTTCTAGATATGTTCTCCATGTCTCTTAAATTTTCATCCGTATTTTTTTTTCGCATCTCTTTATTCTTTTATACTGTGTTCTCATATAAACTCCTCAGAATGATCTTCAAGATCATTAATTTCTCTTCAACTGGGCCCTTTGGCCATATACCTATTTAGTGTTTTATTTTACCTTTGACAATCAAAATTTAAATTTCTAAAACATCTGGATGATTGTGTTTTTATGTACATATCATTATTTTTTCTTGTTTAAGAAATTAATTTAACACTGGTGAATTTATATAATACAGATTTATATGAATGCAATTAAATTAATACAATAAAATTAATAATTAATATTTATATTATTCTAAATTACAATAATCAGTGATATTCTTTTGAGGTCCTGTTCGTTTGAATAACTCTGTTTACTCACAGTTCTTTTGCTTTCTTTCTATTCCATGATAATGGCCCTAGAGGAGATTCCTTCCTTTTACACATTTACAAAATGAGGAATATGATTGAAGAAGAGTAATTACCCTTCTTAAATCCTCACCTTGCTCGATTCCTCCTCCAGCTCTATTTTTTCTTCTTTTTGATTTTGATTTATCCTTCCTTTACTTGGATATATATTTTTTAAATATATTCATATACCTCACATATGACAATATCTAAGATGAATACTTGATAAATACAATAAACACTGTTCTCCAGTTTGCTTTTGCTTCTAACTTAACAATAGAAGTTGAAGATCAGCCACATAGGGCTGTGAAGATGTTTCCCATTTCATGTTACAGTGGTGCCATATTCCACTGTATGGATATACCTTAGGCTATTTAATTAGTCCCCTAAGACTTGAATCTTCTCTGTGACCTTGAGTGAGTGATGTAAACTTTATGAACCCTGCCCAGAGAGCAGCGTCTAGCTGATAATAGCTGCTCAGTAAATAGATGAAGAAACCCTGTCTGGACAACGTTATCAGAATTAAAAAGAGAAGACATGTAAATATATATAAAGATCTTAGAACAATCACTGGCATATAATGAGTCCTTAATAAATGATAACTTGACATTATTGTTGTTTTGCTATTATTTATGTTTTACCTATAGTCCTTAATAACAAAAGAATATTTACAGGGGCAACTGGGTGGCTCAGTTGGTTGAGTGTCTGACTCTTGATCTCAGCTCGGTCTTATTCTCAGGTCAAAAAAAAAAAAAAGGAGTGGGGTGCCTGGGTGGCTCAGTTGGTTAAGCACCTGCCTTCAGCTCAGGTCATGATCTCCAGGTCCTGGGATCGAGCCCCACGTCTGGCTTCCTGTTCAGCGGGGAGTCTGCTTCTCTCTCTTTCTCTCTCTCTCTCTCTCTGTCTCAAATAAATAAATAAAATCTTTAAAAAAAAAGAGTATTTACATTGAGTGACTCAGCATGGCTTATACATTGGTGTGAGTATTTTTGCTATCATTGAGAAATTTCATGATTAGTTTTACAAAAATCACTCCACTTGGCAAAGCACTTTGTTAGAAAAAGCCACTGGGTGATCAGCTATGAGATCTCAGAGGCCCCTAATCTCCAGAAGGGTAATTCTATCCCTAGCTTAGAGCTGATGGAGAATTTAAACTAGATGGGTAAATCCAAACATCACACACACACTAATAGCCAGATATTATGTGTTTCTTAATGGAAATACACACTACCATCTATGAAATATTTTCACCAAATAATTAAACCTGAATCCGAGCATCCTCTGATCCAACAACCTCTTAACAGGAAATTCAGACATGAGAGAACAAAGATGAAATTACCAAAGTTCAGAACATTGGAAATGTTACAGGGAAAAAAAAATTCATGTTTGGATAAATGTAAATTGCAAAGGAAAAATAGGTGGAGAGAAATCTATACATTACAAGAGACTGTACAACTCCCCATTTCCTGTTCCCCCCTCAGCCTCTGGCAACCAGCATTCTGCCTTGCTTCTATGTGTTTGACTATTTTACAAACTTTATATAAATGGTATCATGCAGTATTTGCTCTTCTGTGATGGGTTTATTTCATTTAGCATAATGTCCTCAAGCTTCATCCATGTTGTTGCATAGTAATACAAGATGAATAAGTTATGCTGTATACTATAGTTAATAATATCTTATTATATGCTTAAAATTTGTTAAGAGGGTAGATCTCATGTTAGGTGTTCTTACCACATTTTAAAAAAGGAAAGATATATAGCTATATATCTTTTTGAGGGGTACTACTTGAATAAACCAACTTTAAAAATTATGATACAATAAAAGATATATGAACACTGATAGATTTTTTAAATAGTAATAAATTATTGTTGATTTCTTTAAATGTTATAATAGTATTGTGTTTAAGATTTTTAAAGAATGCTTATCTTTGGGTGCCTAGGTGGCTCAGTCAGTCGGGTGACTGCCTTCGGCTCAGGTCATGATCCTGGAGTCCCAGGATCGAGTCCCGCATTGGGTTTCCTGCTTGATGGGGAATCTGTTTCTCCCACCCTCCCCTCTCTCATGCTCTCTCTCTCTTACTCTCTCTCTCAAATAAATAAATAAAATCTTAAAAAAAAAAAGAATCCTTATCTTTTAAAATGTATACTAAATTTAGTGAATGATAAATTAAGTCAATTATTTCATGGAGTTGATGATAGGGCTTGTTTCCAATTCTGATATTTACTTCACAAATGTTCAGGCTTGTTTGCAGGTTTGTTGGAGTTGAAGTCCCTGAGGTAGGCAAGCAGAATGGAAAGGGAAAGAGAAGGTCATCTATTGGCCAGTTCTGAATATCCTCTCATATCTGGGGTGGCAGCAGAATCATGGGGCTCATGACTGAACCATTCTCCAGTTGCTAGGTTGATAACTGTGCTTTTCTCAGGGATTCATCAAATAGTTGTTAAATTACTTGTAAATTACTGATGAAATATGATTCATCAGGAAAGTTATGTTCCCCAGCTTTAGAATGACCTGATAATTTGCAGCTAATTCATTTTTAACTCATCCGAGAGTCCTAGGCACCCTCAGTGCTTTGACATCAGTGGTTTTACAATCCTCTCTGGCAAAAGTAGGTTGAACCCTTCATTGTATAGCTATGTTTGTGCACATGATAATGTGAGCTACTGAAGATAGCTGAAGCCAGATCTCCAGACCAATAATTTAGAAGGATCTTGACTTCTAGGAACCTCAGAATTAGGTATATTACTTGGTCACAATAACCACATGCTGCCTTCACATTTGGCAAGACTTGTTCCTTTCAATTTCCATGATTTTAAGCTTTCCTTTTCTGTTTGAGTAATATGATTGTATGTTTACCCCATCTTCTAAACTACCTCTAAACTCTCATGGAAGCAGACAACACAAATAATAAATAATTTTACTCTTGTCTAGCTATGCAACCTTAATCAAGTCACTGATCTTTGGGCCACTGATCTTTGCAGCTTCTCATTTTTAAGAAGGATTTGGACTCCTACCTGTTGAATACAGTGGTATCCATATTCACATAGTCTCCTCTTTCTCATCCATGGCCAACATTTCTAATCAGTCACTGAAGTCTCCCCACTGACTCTGAATGCCATCTAACAACATTCAACTTAGCACTACAGTCAGTCATCACTTATTTTGAGATGAAATTTATATACTAGGGTGATGGAGCACCACCACCTGGAGCATTGTGAAGGCCATGGAAATTAAAAAGGACTTAAAGAATCACTCATTGGATTTTAAATCTTGTGCCCAGTAGTGGTACACATTTCATTGTCCATAGCAACTTACATGGTCACCTCTAACTTCTCACTATGAGGCTGGAAGGAGAGAGGGCAGGAAATATGGGATATGACATTTTATTTATACAAGGCATTGCATTCTACAAACAACGGTTACATATTCTTTCTTTCACTTTTCAAATTCCATAAAATAAGAAAATGATATTATTCCCATTTTACAGAAGAGCAACTTGAGCCTTGGAGATCTATCTCATTATTACAGTCAAGTAAGTGGTGGACCTGGACCTAAATCAAGTCCAACTTACCTCCACTTCCTGTTTCTATTATCTCCAAATTCACACTAGTGCTTTGTAGGAGAGTAGCACAGAATGAAATTCATAAATGAATTTAATACAAAGATATAAAAGATAATAATAGAGGAATTTTGGATAATAACATCTATTTACCTCTAGTTTGGCACTGAGATATTTTAAACCAATCATCATTTATAATGTTTACATACTTGACAGGCAAGAATAGAAGTAAACACACAGATGACATAGAAATCACTATAGAAAGTTACAAAAACATTATGAATAAACAACAAATGGTGTGGTTGAAAGAAAGCTGTATTAGTCAGAAAAAGCTATAGGTCATGCTTCAGTAACAAACAACCCCAGAAATGTGCCTGGCCACAACAAGGATTGATTTCTCATTCACCTGTCCACTATACATTCAGGAAACCTAAGTCCTAGCCCTGGCTCTATCAATAACCAGTTTTGGGAAAGCCATATGTCCATAAAACAGGTATAGGCACAAGAATTGATCTGAGGATAAAATTACATTAGGTCTTTAACTGCTTTGAAACAGAAAAAAAGCACAGGGGCTATTTTTAAATGGCCAAGGTAACGGATAAGAAGCCTGGAGCAGTATTAGCCACAGATAAATGTAAGGCAGTGTGAGAAGGGCTGGTACAGCCTCTTCTCTAATCTCACAGAATTAGTACATTTATTGAGCATTCACTGTATGTAGGACACCATGGGGGCATTTAAGAGACAGAAGGTATAATTCCTGTTCTCAATGTGATAGTGACCCCGTCACAATATGATGTCAAGTATAAAGTCTATCATGTTCTTATTTCCCATTAATTTATTCAGAACTTTGCTTTAGTTGGTTTTTCAGCTGAAGACAAAACAGACCAGCTCACAGATATTCAAGCTGTAATATCTGAGTAGCGCCCTCAAAGCCCAGGGGGTCTCACTTCACTGTAGGTTAGGCAAGAGATACCCTTCTGGCAACTTTGGAAGATGCTGTAGAACTTGGGTATTTCAAAACAAAATCCAAGTCAAAGGAAGAAACCCATCCATTCACAAAAGTAGCAATTTGCTACTTTGGACTTTACAAGTCTAGATGAGGGGACAAGAGCTTCAGCGTGGGGGAAGATTTACTATACTCACATTTCAAAGAAGCTGAAAGTCTGGGTTATACTATAATGTTCATTGAATGAATTCGTTCATTCAGCAAAAATCTTTTCCAACACTTCTGGTATACCAGACTTTGTGCCAAGAGCCGGATCTGTGAGGTTTAGCTCCTGAATTATGGCAGCTCTCTGGGAGGTTCTTCGCTGTGGGGCAGCCCTGCCAAGTGCCAGCTGTCACAAACTATGTGCTGAAAGACAAGCACTCACTTGACTTTGGTTACCTTCAGACGAGGTTGAGCTCAGTTACACTGGGGAGACCAAGGAAGCATTACAGTCAGTGGCTCTCAAAACACCAACGAGATTTCTTAAGTCTTGGGTTCTCCTTGTCCGGTAAATCATTTCCGTCTCTTGGGGATCTTCATGAGCTTCTGATGAAGAGATCTTGAGCTCTCCACCACACAGAAGATTTAACAGAGACGATAGCACCCCGTCTTCAACTCTTAAGTTAACAATATTAATGGAGATTCCATACAACAGCCCTAGCAATAGGATTAGTATATGAAAGTAACCAGTCCTGCACTGGCATGCACACAAAACCCCCCATAGCAACAGAGATGACAGCTTGGTAACAGCAGCTGCTGCTTAATTGAAAACATTAGAAAAATATTACATTATATCTGTATTCCCTGTTTTTATGTTTATTTTCATCACAAGTGAGAAAATAACCCAGGAAAAAATACAAAAGAAACATGAAACAAAGATTCAAGACTGGTAATGGATGTTAATGGTAATGGATGAACTGTTGCTTGCAATTTAATTTTCTGGGGACTCATTCCACTTTTCTTGTGAATGAGCAGTCTGTTTTTGTGTGTTCCAAGGACCAGAAATTCCTCCCATGGTGTTGAATTTAGTTCCTAGTCAACCCTTTAAATTTGATTACCTGGGAAGAGAAATGGCCTATGTGTGGGTCTTTGTGTATGCCTGTGTTTGTGTGTTGGGGAAGCCATATTCAGATTGTAAAGTGCCTCTACATATAGACAATTAGATATGAGATCCATAACCACATGAATGTGAAGCTGGGAGTGTATGTTTTTGAACAACAACACAAGTCCAGCCCTGGGAGAGTGGCCCATTCACACCAAAGCCAACACCAATGTTTGGGGCACAATTAGAAGAGGGTTAGTTAGAAAAAAGGGATATACATGTGGTTTTATGCGAGCAAATTACATTAAACAATAAATAAGTATGGAGACATTCGTATCTCAAAATAGGAAGAAGGAACCCTAGAGTTCATCTGGTCTCCCTATTTATTCAGATCAAACACTTAAAACTTAACATTGGTGGCTCAGAAAGCCAGATAAAAAGCAAGAAATGAAGTTTCTTCTCGGGCAAGGATTTTTTTTCCTCTTAAATCATGCCAGAGGTAATAGTCCTAATGAATTTCATGGGCCCTAAACATTACTTGGCATGTAGTCAGGATCCATCTGGCCATAGGAAACCAGACAGCCACATTTGCAAATGAGATTTTCAAATGCAGGCAATGCATTGAAGGTTCTCATTGCAAAATAAATATGGAAAGTTCTGTTTGATAGCAGTGAATTCATAAAAGAAGCATGTTGCAAACTCATAGGTGCAGAAGCTCTACCTTACAATTACAGTTGCTGTTTTCTTGCAGTAGAATTCAAATCTTTTCAAGATTGATTACATCCTACAAAAGAAAAAAAAAATTGCTATTCCGTCAGCTCCTTGAGGTCAAGAACTCCGTTTTATTTATTCTTACATCCACTCTGGCACATAGTGAAAAGGCTTTCATGTAGAAGATATTCTACAAATAAACATGGCCATGAATCAGAAGTCAAACTGATACGGTCCTGAAAGATAAAATGAAATGGTAGTGAAGATATTTCCCAATTAATCAGGAATTCCAATACATTATTTCATTGATTAATTTATTTCTTTATCTAATTAATGTGTAATGAGCACCTACTCTGGGTCAACCAAAGTGCTAGGCTTACTTACACTGTGATTTTTCCACCCAATTTACATTGTTCTTTTAGGTGAGAGAGGTTGGGAAATCATTTTTTCCTATAGTAGTGACTCTAATGCTCAGGTTACTTTTCAATAGAAAAGTTAGTTATTATGTCAAAGGTTTTAGTAAACTTGATCAATGTTGGTAAACAGCATTTGAAAGGAAAAATGCATGTGCATTATATTCTTGAGGTTTTACTTTTTTCTTCCAAATTAACGCTGACTTTACTCCTTGAGTCTGTGAAGAGAGTGGAGATAAAAAGACCTTTCTTTTCCAATACATGAGCATGAAATATTTTTCCATTTCTTTGTGTCTTCCTCAATTTCTTTCATAAGTGTTCTATAGTTTTCAGAGCACAGATCCCTTACCTCTTTGGTTAGGTTTATTCCTAGCATCTTATGGTTTTTGGTGCAATTGTAAATGGGATCGATTCTTTGATTTCTCTTTCTTCTACCTCATTGTTAGTGAATGATGAGGGGATGGGGTAACTGGGTGATGGGCATTAAGGAGGGCACTTGAAGTAATGAGCACTGGGTGTTGTATGCAACAGATGAACCACTAAATTCTACCTCTGAAACTAACAGTACAGTTAATAAATTTGAATTTAAATAAAAAATTAAAAAGAAAATAAAAGCTCACTGGAAGAGAAAAAAAAAGATCTTTCTCAATGTTTGCTAACTAGTAACCCAGGCAAAATTATCATCATAATCTCAACCTTTTAAATCACCTTAGAACCATAAATTCTGTGATAGTATCAATATACTTGATGTGCAGTAACTTGCTAAAGAGACTATAATCCTTCCTCCAATCATTAATGTCATCTTAACATATATATATATTTAATATTTTTCATAGTTTTTAATGAGTGCTTTCTGAACAAGAAAATACCTTGTTTTAAGTTGAAAGAGGTAGTTTCCCTATTTGGCTTTTCAAATTGAAACAAAATGCCAAGTTTCAGAAAGTGCATTGAAAAACTAACTTCCAAGAAAACTGAACAACAGAATTACAAAATGACTAATTAAAACCCACTAATGAAGGCAGTTGATAAGCTGGTGTTATTAGGCTGATGATAACTCAAGGGTATATTGAAGGAGTACCTAATTCTTGCATCATTGTTGGTAAAAATTAGTCACTGAATTGACATATGTCCTTTCTAAGGTACAAAGATAGTCATTAAACAGCAAATCTCAAAATTACATTGAAAGACACACAGAAAAAAAATATCTCTTTAATAGCGTTATTACTGATTTACCATAAGATAATTTTATTCCACCCTCATTCAGCTGACTCAGTGCTTCTGAGACCAATACAGGAATTCCCTACTTTTCAAGTTTGCATTATGTCACTTTGCTTTTATGCATTTTGCATTGGCACCTGTTTTCTCTAACTGAAAGAAATCTGAAGAGGATTTTTGCAAAAAGTGAAAATAATGTTCAGCATTTGCTTTGCAGCGAGCTGTTATAGAGACAGCACGCACCCCCTAGCAAGGAGAGTGGCCCCGCCACACTCTGTCCCCACTCCTTTCCAGAGAAACTCCACTCAGCATCTCAACATCAAGCCACCAGGGCTTTGAACTATGTCTGTGAGTATCTTTTCTTGATTTATTTTGTGCATCCATTAGCAAGATAAGCCCTAAGCTATCAGAAAAGCCTGAGCAAGGTTAGTTTTAGGGAGTGGGAATGCTCAAAATCTCTTTCCATATAAAGTAATGGCAATTACTTTTTTGCTTTCCACTATTTCAGCTTTGGGAAAGTTTCATAGGGACACTCTACTTTCAGATAGCGGGGGGATCCTGTAAACGGAGACAAAATATTTTCAGTGTCCAAACATCTATTGAAAATCCAAGTCAGTAGCCTAAAAAACTCAAGTGAGTCCACAGAAAAGGGTTTAAGAAATACATAAACACAAGTTTTATTAAAGGATTAATGAAGGAGGACACCTAGCTGGCTCAGTAGGTAGAGCATGCAACTCTTGATCTCAGGCTTATGAGTTCAAGCCCCAGGTTGAGTGTGGAGCCAAGAAAGGAAGAAGGAGGGAAGGAAGGAAGGAAGGAGAAAGAAGAAGAAGAAGAAGAAGAAGAAAAAGAAAGAAAGAATGAGAGAAAAAGAAAGAAAGAAAGAAAGAAAGAAAGAAAGAAAGAAAGAAAGAAA
>NC_058411.1:127455905-127527978 GCF_002201575.2 Neomonachus schauinslandi | reverse complement strand
AAAGAAAGAAAGAAAGAAAGAAAGAAAGAAAGAAAGAAAGAAAGAAAGAAAGAAAGAAAGAAAGAAAGAAAGAAAAAGAAAAGAAAGAAAGAAAGAAGAAAGAGGGGCACCTGGGTGGCTCAGTTGTTAAGCGTCTGCCTTCGGCTCAGGTCATGATCCTGGGGTCTTGGGATCGAGCCCCACATCCGGCTCCCTGCTCAGCAGAGAGCCTGTTTCTCCCTCTCCATCTGCCTGCCACTCTGCCTACTTGCGCTCTCTCTCTGTCAAATAAATAAATAAAATCTTTATAAAAAAAGAAAGAAAGAAGAAAGAAAGAAAGAAAAGAAAAGAGGAAGGGAGGGAGGGAGGGAGGGAGGAAGGAAGGAAAGGAGGGAAGGAAAGAAATGAAAGGAAAGAAAGAAATGGAAGGAAGGAAGGAAGAAAATTAATAGATTAATGAGAACTTTCTATAGACTTGCAATCTCAGAGCTGGAAGGATCTAAGGAGCTATCTAAATCTAAAATAGTCACCTCTTTTTCAGGGTGGGAATATCTTCCCTGGTATTCCTGATAGCTGGTCATATAACTTTTGATCATATATGTCCAAGAACAAGGAATAACTTTCAATAGGCCAGCTATAGCAACATTATAAAAAGATTATGTTCATATCCTACATCCTCCAGGACTTTAGGAATTGTATCCTAGATCCATTGAAGCCCCAAGAACAAAATCTTGAAGGGATAAAAACTATACAGTCTTAATCTGAGTAGTCTACATACTATATGATTACAACTATATGACATTTTAGAAAAGGCAAAACCATAGACACAGTAAAATGATCAGTGGTTGTCAGGGTTTAGGGGAAGGATGAATGAATAGTGGAGCACAGAGAACTTTTAAGACAGTGAAAATACTTTGTATGATACTATAATGGTTAATACATGTCACTGTATGTTTGTCCAAACCCAAGAGGGAACCCTAATGTAAACTATGGACTTTGGGTGAATATGATGTGTCAATGTAGATTCATCAGTTGCACAAGTATACCACTCTGATGGGGTTACTGATAGTTGGGGAGGCTGTGCATGTATGTGGGGAGGGGCCTATGGGAAATCTCAGTACTGTCCTCTCCAAAACTAAACCAAAGACTGCTCTAAAAATAAAATATTTTTTAAAATATGAGCTTTAGAAAGCCTCCAACATGATTCAAAGTAAAATATGTAATATGTAAGATTTAGGATTGCTGGAGCTCTGGATTATTGTTAACACAGTAATAATGGCCAAGTACCTGAAAGAAAATGATAAATGGGCTACGTTGAAAAGTATAAAGACATAAGGGTAGTGATCAGGCAAACCAGGTCCCATGTCCACTGCCATTCAGCCATTAGTCTTTGGAGGCAAGTTTCTCAAAGTCTCTGAAATTGAGTTTAAACATCTGAAAAATGAGACTTGTAGCACTTATTTTCCATGCAGAATGATTGTGAAGAATACATGAGATAAAATTTGTGACATCGCTTAGAATTGTTCAATGATTGACACATGGTTGAAATGCCAAAATCTACCAACTGAATATAACTGAATAGCTGGGATCTCATTTTTGCTATCTAGTATGGATAGAATTAGCAGAAAGGAAATTACCTGCTAATATGGAAATTTTAATTCAATATTATAAAATATCTCTATAAACAATGAGATAGGTGAAAATTAATTAATATTTATGAACTTTTCTTTTCCATTGATGTTCATAATTTTTATCTGCAGAGCATGGTTAAATTATATTTCTGAAATCAAATAAAAGACTCAAGTTTCTGTTAATTGCTCACTCTAAATTCATCATTGTTTAATATGTGTCAAAATATAATTAAAATATATCATAGCCCTTAAAATAAATATATAATCATATAGAATAAATTTGTAAAGTTTTAAAAAAGAATAAATTTTAAAATGCATGTTGCAAGGCTTATATAAGCTTATATTAAATACCTGCTAATCATATTTATTATATAAATACTAAAATTCTTATGTAGCCCATGAAAAAAATTCTAGTGGAAATCAAACCAGCACAGAATATGCTTCATATTATTTTATAATATTATAGAATACAATAGTATAGTATATGTACTATGTACATACTTTGTACATACACGTTATACATAACGTATATTACATTACATTATATTGTTTCAATCACATTGTTTTTGGCACAACTCTGCATTGAAAATCAGAAATGGCAAGATAGCACAGTTTGGTACACTGATCCAAACTGCACTTTTGTTTTTATAACATAACTTTGCTATTCTCATATCACCTGGGGAGACAATTTATTCATTAAGCACTCGATTCAAAATAACTTTCAACTGATAATAGATTGAAATATTGTAAACATTTGCAGCAAAATAAGGTTGTTAAAGGTTTTGTATGCTAAATTATATTATTTACGGTTATTAAGAATCAACCAAGATTTCCCTAAAAATTAGAATTTCTCTTAATCCTACTGATTAAAATTTCTCCAATCCAAATATATAAAAATAATCCTACATTAAGATATTAAACCTCTTTCAGCTAAATTATGCATGGGAAATATGATCAGATACATTAGGAGCTGCGAATGTTTGATTATCCTGTAATCTCTACATATTCATTTCTAATAATGGGTAATTCCATTTAATGTAGTGATCCTTTTCCAGTTGGAGATTTGAGTTTCATATCTCAGTGCTTACAGTAATCCCAACATTTATGTGCAAGCACATTGATTCCTTTGTGTGGTGGCAGTGTTGGCTGCCGCAGGGGGCTCTTACACCAATCCTAAAAAAAAACAGGCTATGGAAATGGTAATAAATATTGCTACTAACTTTGTCATTAAAACATGCTGTTCCCATTTCTGCTGGAGGTTAGAGCCAAAGGGGCATTTAAAAAGACAATATCCATTCCTGTAAGCATATTAACGTTCTGAGATTCCCTCCCGGAGCTTCTAGGAGATTTCCTATGAAGAGGAGGTTAAATTAATTTGAAAAGCTTTGACAAACTTTTGATTGTTTGTAATTCACTGTAATTCTGGCAAGTTGAATAACAGTATTTTTGGAGTTGCCATCATAACACCTCTGACAAATTCTCTGTCTTTAGCATTTTAGAGGTATGACTCAGGCCTTTCCCAAAGGAGGTGGGGAGGAGGGCAAGAAAAGGGGAAGGTCAAGGAGGGATAGGATGGTGGGGGAAGGGAGGGGGGCGGGGGAGGAGAAGGAATAGGCACCAGGAGGAGGAAACATCCCTGTGCTAATCACATATCACAAGCAATGAAAGTCCTCAGGCCAGGAGCCCGCCAGGTGCATTTCAAAGAGAAGCATGGGGAGGGAGTAAGTGTCACTCAAGGCAGATATTTATGAAAGATGACAGCTTGCAAATATCTCAATCTTGGACAAGCCTGCACTAGTGACACAGAAGTGCAGCAAAATTGGACGAGTCAGCAGCCAACATTTATTTCATCAGGACCTGTCCAATCTCCACTGATGGTTTGATCGTCTGGGGACAACGAGCAACAGTGGGCCTCATTCTGCTGGTTACTTTCAGTCAGTTTGCATGGAAGAGTCCAAAATAGTCTAATAAATATGTAAAGAAGGATAAAAAGAAGAATGGAGAAAAGCTTTGTTTGCCGAGCTCGCACGAGACTGGATTTTAGCTATGCCAAAGAGGAAGTGTGATAACCACAGAAATATTGATTGCTGTTCCTGCCCATTGACAATGAGACAGCACTGACTCGCCACCGTGGAGACCTTCGTCTTGGTACAAACAGCCTGTTGGTCCAGAGGATCCTGCTAGATGCCCTTCCCCATGACAGATGCCCCGCCATCCCCGATATACTGGGCATTGGGAACTTTGTTAGAAATAGAACTCTGTTTTCCCCAAGGGATAAAACACTAGACATGGGCCTGAACAAATGTTAAACTAAATACCAGGGGGGATGTTTCCGTAGTGTTTCTATCATGCTGGCAGACGGCGTGGGTGTCAGAATGGTGGCTGGGGCAAACCCACAGGCATTGACATTACTGTATCAGAGGTGGGTACTTGGACAAACACAGGCAGCCGGTATGTTTAATTTGGTATCCAAAGTGCTTTTTTTTCCCCCCCAAGCTCTTTTTTTATTATTATTATGTTATGTTAGTCACCATACAGTACATCATTAGTTTTTGATATAGTGTTCCATGATTCATTGTTTGCGTATAACACCCAGTGCTCCATGCAGAATGCACCCTCTCCAATACCCATCACCAGGCTAACCCATCCCCCCACCCCCCTCCCCTCTAGAACCCTCAGTTTGTTTTTCAGAGTCCATCGTCTCTCATGGTTTGTCTCCCCCACTGATTTCCCCCCTTCATTCTTCCCCTCCTGCTATCTTCTTCTTCTTCTTCTTTTTTTTTTTTTTAAGATTTTATTTATTTGACAGAGAGATAGACAGAGCTAGAGAGCACAAGCGGAGAGAATGGCAGCGGGAGAAGGAGAAGCAGGCTCTGCACTGAGCAGGGAGCCTGATGTGGGGCTCGATCCCAGGTCCCTGGGATCATGACCTGAGCCGAAGGCAGATGCTTAACCATCTGAGCCACCCAGGCACCCCCTTCTTCTTCTTTTTTTAACATATAATGTATTATTTGTTTCAGAGGTACAGGTCTGTGATTCAACAGTCTTACACAAAGTGCTTTTTAGTGTACATAAGTTAAAGGCTAATATTAAAAATCAGGGGATTTTATGCAAAATCTTAATTTTAGGCTTCCCTGGGAGGAGAAAAAAAAAAATCAGGTTATTGGACAACCTTGGGTACAAAATATGTTTGACAACAACCTGAAAGAGCTGAAAACAGCAACTACCTGTAGAAGATACATTGTTTCCCCAATCTCTATTTTTCCCCCAAATCAATGTTGAGGATCAGCTGCCTTTTCCATCAAATTTGTACTTCGCATTTACACTCTTTTATTTCATTCATTCGTATTACCCATGTGACTTCTTTAAGCATAACGTTTTGACCTCAGAAAAGGAAGAAGTTAGCTTTGTCATTTGGGTAAGTTGAAATCACTCGGTTTCCTGGTCCTTAAAATAAGATTAATGCTGATCGATTCATATGGTTGTGGCTAAGGAGTAAAGATACTGAAATGAAAAGCCTCAGGACAAATTTGGGCACATATCAGACGTTGAATCAATGTAAGTTTTATGCACTCACCCTCTGTTTTTCAATTCTTTTAGGAGAATAAAAAATTGCATCTCATTCTGAAGGATAAGTGCAGATCAGCAGATATTTTATTTACATAGATGTAATATTTTGAAAGCTATCCATTCGTTTTAGTGAGTGTCAGATTACGATAGTTTTTTTTTTTTAAGATTGTATTTATTTATTTGTCAGAGAGAGAGAGGGTGAGAGAGAGCACAAGCAGGGGGAGCGGCAGGCAGAGGGAGAAGCAGGCTCCCCGCTGAGCAGGGAGCCCGATGCAGGACTCGATCCCAGGACCCTGGGATCATGACCTGAGCCAAAGGCAGACGCTTAATCAACTGAGCCACCCAGGCACCCTATCATAGTTTTTTTCCATTAAGCATCATGCTAGAGCCCTGGTTCTCACCCGTGAGTATCACCTGGAGGACTCATCACAATCCAGAAATGCCCTGAAGTTTCTGATTAAGTAGACCTAAGGTGGGGTTCCAGAATATGCTCATCTGATGGGTTTCCGGGTGAGACTGTTGCTTCAAGAAGTACTACGCTGCTTTATTAGGACTGAAATCATAGAAGCTGGAGAAAATTTTTGTGTTGTATCCATCATCTCCCCTCAGAAGAAATAGGGGGCAATTCTGTTGTTTGTTTTTAACATTTGTAACAAAGTCAAATTACTTGATCTCCCCAATTGTTCTTTCTAGGCAAGAAAGTTCCTAAAGTTTATAAAATGAGATAATAGGAATTAGATACATGTAGATCTAGGACCAGCGACTGCCACCAGCAGAGATACCAGACTCTCCTGAGTTAATAGCATGATGATCAGCATTCTGGAGAACCAGCACAGTGGACACACACTTAAATGTCAGATGATGGGCCCCTCTTGTTAGTATCAATATTGTTATTATTTTGATTGAGATGATCATTAGTTTCTCTCTGTAGGTAACTGTTTCTCTGCAATTGTTAGCATTAGCCATCTGAACTGTGTTTTGTTTTTTGTTTTTTGTTTTTTTTTCAGATTCCTGTATGATTAGTTATTCAGCTAACCACGGTGTCAAAGCAGCACATTGCTCCCATCTGACAGGCTATGGATGCCAGCCTTCTCTGCCTATCACTCACAGCAAAGTCAGTTGCAAATGGAGGTGGGTTACCTTTGCAGAATACACAAAGCCCTGCTGTGACTTAGGTTTGCTGCAGTGCTATTGAAATAAATGTTGAGGGGCGCCTAGTTGTCTCAGTCATTAAGCCGCTGGCTTCGGCTCAGGTCATGATCCCAGGGTCCTGGGATCGAACCCCACGTCGGGCTCCCTGCTCTGTGGGAAGCCTGCTTCTCCCTCTCCCACTACTTCTGCTTGTGTTCCCTCTCTCGCTGTGTCTCTCTCTGTCAAATAAATAAAATATTTAAAAAAAAAGGAAAGAAAGAAATGTTGAGTTCAATTAAGTACGATGTTCTTCATTTGTACTTTGCATTTCTCAGAATCCTGAAAAATTAAAAATAAATGTGCTGCAATGCAGTTCTTCTTTCAATTATGCAAACTTCGGTTTCATTTTTCATCCTTTTGGAACAATTCGTGGGCATCTCTGAATGCATGCAATTAAGTGGGAAGTGGGTTGTAAGAGGTCTCCCAGGGGTTCCCAGACAAGAACACAGACCCAGACAGGTGCAAGAGCTTCATGGCCCTGCTTCTCTTCTCAAGGAACCTAGAGCAAGGAGCAATCTCAGCCATTCCCTTTTTTAAAGATTTTGCCTTTCACCTGGCCACCCTCTAGCACAACCCTGCCCTCCCCCACCATGAAATAAACATGGGCTCTGGACAACACCATGCTAGGGACAATGGTGAAATATGCATAAATCTGGCCATTGTACCAAAATAGAAATGTAATTGCTTTGCATTGTTTAATGAGGAGAAAAATAACCCTGAAATGCTCAAAAGTCTAAAAGAGAACATTAAATCTTAACATTAATGGGGCTAACAGACTTGAGGAGTATCTGTGGATAATATATTTTCTTTTCTTCTCACAGTTACAATGTAACCAAACTTCCCTCTTCCTGCAGACCCACACCCCCACCAAGTCTTCAAAATCAGTTGCTTAGTACTTACGACTTTTGGTATAAGTAACTTTAAAGCCCTAAAACTCAGTGTTCTAACTCATGAATAGGGTAATACTGGATACATACATTATGCCATTATCAGAAGAAATCTCTGAAATAACGCAGACAAAATCTAGCCCATGGTAAGTAAACTTTGCATGTTATAATTTTGGTACATCAGTAGTGGTAATGATGTTTATTATCAGATTAATTGATCACAGTCTTTCCTGAACTCTTTAGCTCCTCGTGCCTCCATTAAAACAATTATCACATCATGTAATAATGTGTCTCGTTCCACTGGACCATAAGCTTCTTGAAGTCGGGGCCATGTCTCAGTTAGCTTTCAAGCCCCATTTCCTATCACACTTCCTGGAATATGATAAATGCCCACTGCATACTTGTTGAAACCACTAATGAATTCCAGTAAGTCCATTCTTCCCTATAAAGTTGCAGAAATAGGCGCCTGAGTGGCTCAGTTGGTTAAGCGACTGCCTTCGGCTCAGGTCATGATCCTGGAGTCCCAGGATTGAGTGCCGCATCGGGCTCACTGCTCGGCAGGGAGTCTGCTTCTCCCTCTGATCCTCCTCCCTCTCATGCTCTCTGTCTCTCATTCTCTCTCTCTCTCAAATAAATAAATAAAATCTTTTTTAAAAAATTAATAAAAAAAAAATTAAAGTTGCAGAAATATCCCTTGCTTGGCCCCAGCTGTTACTCTATTGCTCCAACACTCTCCTACTTGGCTGATTTCTCATTTCCATACCTCATCTGGTGGCCATCGACATCTGGCATTTGAAATGTTCATTGGCTGCTGATAGGCCTTGAATTACCAGTCTGGTTCCATGTTTAATATGGGTGGTTATTTTCAACTTTTCTCACTGAACGAGATGGAATTGTAACTAAAGTTTTCAACTGATGTATTGTTTTGGCCTTCTTTGGATATGGACATTATATCACATTGCTTCTTCAGATCCAGTAGATTGGACCTAGCATTAGCGAGTGCCACCCCATTGAACTAACTTATTTACCAAGAGAGTAAGGAGCAAGGAAGAAAGGGAGGAAAGAGAGATGTCAGCATAGATAGTAACTGCCTAGAGGTAAACTAGACCATATAATTTGTCATCCCAAACTGAGCTCTTGATTAGAGTGAAAGAGATATTCTTAATAATTCCACAAGGGGAAAACAGATTAAAATGAGATTTTTTCCTGGGACAACCAGTATTTACAGCCCCCCTATTTATAGGAAGGCAGAGGAAGGAAGAGAACGAAGTAAGAATCTGACCTGAGTGACTGGTAGTTAGAAGCACTGCTCTTGAATATGGAACATCATTCCCTCAGGAAACTCCAGGAGAAAAGAGAATTAGTGCCAAGATCAACAAATGTGAGCAACACCCTACAATATTCTTTCTCAGGATTCTCAATGCATGTCAGTATAGGCTCTGAGAAGTCCACAGCAAAGGAATCTGAGATTCCCAAAGAGCACGCATGACATGTTTACACTCATCACATCTATGAGTGTGTCTTCCTTACTTGACTCAATACTGGGAAGGGCTATTTAAACAGAATTTTTCCAAAGAGGCAACATAACTAAATAAAATATGTTACAAATAACGTTCTCCCGGTCGACCAGTTATATACATACCTATATTCCTTATTTTGTTGAGGGAGTTTCATGCCCTTTGCCATCGGGAGAAAGGCCATGTTTCTGTATTAAAAGATGGCATATTAATTTGGCTGAAGCCAGGTTAATGAAACAAAGAGAGCTGACACTAGTGCAGAGCGCTAAGAAAGTTTATCTTTGTCTCACATATCCTTCCCAGGTGAGCATTCCAGTTGAGCAGGTGGAGCTACTCCCTCTGAACGTCAACTCACTTTCCATGACAAATAGCATGGCTGATGGCTTTATTGACTACAGAGGAAGCTTGGAAGGGTCAACTACCTGAAGAGCCATCTGCATGGTCAGAAGGGTATTTCAGTGGAAGAAGGGGAAATGAATTTTATGGAGAACTGGCTGTCTCTTCCTCACAAATGGGTAGACTAGAGAAATGGTGACCATTTGATGACCCAACTGAGTGGGACAGTATTATAGAGATGATCCCAATCTTGGCAGTAAATCTTAGGAATTTTCCAACCCTAAGATTCCTTGACTCTTGAAGATAAATAGCAGCAAAAAACAGCCCTCCAAGAGTTGTGATCTGAGGCATTTTTACTCTTTCTACTACCTTTCCTGATTTTTGAGAATTCTTTCCATTCCTTTCTATTCTCGCTGCCATCCGATTCTCTGGGGCCCAAATGCCTCATGCATGGACTTTTCCAATGTCCAGTATCCCCAACACCACTCGCAGTATTTCCTGAATACCACCAGTGTGTGAAAATGTGAAAAATAATAATACGTATCATCATCTTAAAGTCTTATTTTTATCATGTCTGCATCTTACTCAAAATGCCCCAAAGGACTGATATTTACAAAAAAGGAGCCAAAGTTTATATCTCCACCTTTAAAGACAAAAAACATCTGCATTTAGTGAACTTTTCGGGCTCACCCCTCATCTTTCTAGAGTATTACTACCACTTAATAGCTGTGTATCCTTGGGAAATTTATAACTTTTCTTGGCCTCATTCTCCCCACTGAGAAAGAAAGATAATGATAGTAACTATCTCATAAAGTAGCTGTAGGGATCGGTGGATATGATGCCTGAATCCTTGATAAGCAATAACCATTCAGTAAATTTGGCTATTGTCATATATCTCATGTGTCACCCAATACTACCTCCTCATGTATAATTATATATGCATCTACATTTGATTAAGGAAGTACCTTGTTCTTTTGTTTTTATCTTATTGTGTGAAAATGGGATCTTAAACATTATTGATGAAAATAAGCTCAATATTGGGATATCCTCTACAATGTCATCCAGTGACTGCAAACACCATTCAGATGAGATGACTTTTAAGGAGACTTATCTTTCCACTTTACAGTGTCAGTAGGGATGCATTTTAATACTTAAGTTTTCCTCTCCAAACCCTAATCCTTATCCCTGAAGTTACCCAGAAGAAATATGACATCGTTCTATATTGCAGTCATTGAGATCTTGAACTATGATCATGTTAACATTTCTTTTGTTTGGGCTCAATTACCTTTTATCTTTCACATAAGGCATATTTTTCAAGTCAATTCACCACTGTGATTGTACTCATTGGAGAAATACCAGTTCATTGTTATTTTCCAAAATACAAAAAACAGTATCCAAGCTAATATTTCAAATGCACACAGATGTTTGCAAAATAGGAGGTGATGTTCCATTGCTGTGAATGTTATTATTTCTAGTTTTACGTAATTTAAAACTTCCTTAGTAAGTACAAGACCTCATTTTATATGTGTGTGTGTGTGTGTGTATATCAGTCTATAGTTAAAGCCAATAAAAATCCCTAATAAATAAAAAATCACCCATATAAAACACAAGTAAGCATAGTGGTTAAGAGAGCAGAATCTTTTTACTTACTTTTCTCAATAGTCACTTTAGTACTTGAAGCTTCAAATTGCTTCTGTATAAAATTAAATAATATTACCTACATCAAAGCACTAATAAAATCCTTAAAAGATATATGTGTATTTAGTAGAAGTTCCAGGATTTTTCAATATATCAACTCAACTTCATTTTGTTCCTAGATTTTCCAATTCTTTTATTCTGATAAATACACATAAAATTTGGCATTTTAACCATTTAAATATCATATAGTTCAGTGGTATTTAATACATTTATCATGTTATGCAACCATCACCACCATCCATCTCCATAAATCATTTCATCTTATAAAATGGAAACTCTATACCTATTAAACTATGATGCCCCATTCTCCCCTCCCACCAGCCCCTGGTACCACCATTCTATTTTCTGTCTCTATGTTTTTAAGTTAGCAAAATGTCCCTAAAATTCATCCATGTAGCATATGTCAGAATTTTCTTCCTTCTTAAGACTGAATAATATTCCATTATATATATAAATCCTACAATTTGTTTAACCATTCATCCAACAATGTATAATTGTGTTGCTTTCACATTTGGCTATTGTGAATAATGCTGTGTCTAGATCCCGCTTTTAATTCTTTTTTTTTTATTCTTATGTTAATCCCCATACATTACATCATTAGTTTTAGATGTAGTGTTCCATGATTCATTGTTTGTGCATAAAAAAATATGGAACGCTTCATGAATTTGCGTGTCATCCTTGCGCAGGGGCCATGCTAATCTTCTCTGTATCGTTCCAATTTTAGTATATGTGCTGCCCAAGCAAGCACCCCGCTTTTAATTCTTATAGGTATACATCCAGAAGTGGAAAATTTAGATCACATGGTAATTCTGTGAATTCATGGTATCCGCCAATAGTGCACAAGGATTTCAATGTCTCCATATCCTTGCAACAAGTGTTATTTTCTGGGTATTTTTTTTTGTAGTAATCATCCTCATGGGTGTGAGCTGATATTACATGTGATTTTGGTTTGCATTTCCCTAATGATTTATAATGTTGAATATCTTTTCATGTGCTTATTGGTTGTTTGTATATTTTCTTTGGAGAAATGTCTATCAAAGTCCTTTGCCCGTTTTTTAATCGGGCTGTATGCTTTTTGTTGTTGAGTTGTAGGAGTTTTTTTTTAATATATTCTGAATATTAACCCTTTATTAGATATATTATTTGCAAAGTTTCTTCCATTCTGTGAGTTGCCTTTTCATCTTTGATAGTTTTTTAAGGCACAATCTTTTTTAATTTTCAGAAAGTCCAATGAATTGTTTTATTCTTTTGTTGCCTGTACTTTTGGTGTTATATCCAAGAAATCATTGCCAAATCCACTTTCCTGAAGCTTATGTCCTATGTTTTCTTCCAAGATTTTTATACATTTAAGTCTTATATTTAGGTCTTTGATCCATTTTGAGTTAATTTTTGTTTACAGTGTTAAAGACCCAACTTAATTGTCTAGTGTATGAATAATCAATTTTCTCAGCACCATTTGTTGAAAAAGCTGTCCCTTCCCCCTTGCATGGTCTTGGCACCCTTTTCAAAAATACTCTGACCATACATGCAATGGTTTATTTCTGGGCTCTCTATTCTGTTCCATTGGTCTACATGTCTGTCTTTATGCCCATACCACACTGTTTCAATTACTGTAGCTTTGCAATAGCTTTTGAAATCAGGAAGTATTAGTCCTCCAGCTTTGTTCTTCTTTTCCAAAATTCCATTGACTATTCTGGGTTCATTAATATTCTATTTGAATTTTAAGATGGTTTTTCTATTTCTGAAAAAATTCTGGTATTTTGACAGGGATTGATTTGAATCTGTAGATTGCTTTGGATAACAATGGCATCTTAAAAATACTAAGTTTTCCAATTCATGAACATGGGATGTGTTTCCATTCATTGATGTTGTCTGTAATTTTCTTCAACAAAGTTTTGTCGTTTTCACTGTACAAGTGTTTCATTCACCACCTTGGTTAATTCCTAAGTATTTTATTCTCTATTTTTTGTCTTTTCAACTTTTTTATTTTGAAAATAGTTTAAATTTATAGAAAAATTGCAAAAGAATAGTTTTTGTATGACCTATATCTAGCTTTCCCTAATATTGACATCTTACACAACCACAGTACAATTGTGGAAGTCGGAACTCATAAAATAACACTGATACAATAAAATTAACTATACTACACTTATTTAAATTTATCAACTTTTCTTAAGTCCTTATTCTGATCCAGAATTCAATTCAGAATATTTTCTCTTTTTTTTTAAAGATTTTATTTATTTATTTGAGAGAGAGAATGAGAGAGAGAGAGAGAGCACAAGAGGGGGGAGGGTCAGAGGGAGAAGCAGACTCCCTGCTAAACAGGGAGCCCAATGTGGGACTTGATCCCGGGACTCCAGGATCATGACCTGAGCTGAAGGCAGTTGCCCAACCAACTGAGCCACCCAGGCGCCCCAGAATATTTTCTTTTTAATGCTACTGTAAATGGAATTGTTTTCATAATTTCCATTTCAGATTGTTCAACGTTAGTGCATAGAAATGCAGCTGAATTTTATATGTTGAATTTATATCCTGTTACTTTGACTGAATTTATTTATTTATTTATTTATTTATTTATTTATTTATTTTTAAAGATTTTATTTATTTATTTGAGAGAGAGAATGAGATAGAGAGAGCATGAGAGGGGGGAGGGTCAGAGGGAGAAGCAGACTCCCCGCTGAGCAGGGAGCCCGATGCGGGACTCGATCCAGGGACTCCAGGATCATGACCTGAGCCGAAGGCAGTCGCTTAACCAACTGAGCCACCCAGGCGCCCTGACTGAATTTATTTATTAATTCTAACAGGGTGGGGGTATTTTTAGTGTGTTCTCCATATAAGATCATATCATCTGTGAACAGAAATAATTTTATTTTTTTCCCTTCCAATTTGGATGACTTATTTCTTTTTATTTTTTTTTTCTTTTGCCTTTTTCAGTATTATGTTAAATAGGTGGGATGAAAACAATTATTCTTGCCTTGTTCTTGATCTTATAAGAAGACCTATCTTTTTTTTTTTACTATTGAATATGATATTCCTGTGGATTTTTCATATATTGCTTTTATTATATTGAGGTTGATTATTTCTATTACTAATATTACTATTACCTGTTGAGGTTTTTTTAATCATGAAAGAATGTTGAAATTTGTCAAATACTTTTTCTGCCTCAGTTGAGATGATCATATGTTTTATTTTTTCCTTCATTCTAGTAAATGATTTTTATATATTGGCCATTCTTACATTCCAGAAATAAATCCCATGTGGTCATAGTATATAATCTCTTTAATATGCTGTTAAGTTCTGTTTGCTAATATTTTGGTGAGGATTTCTACATCAAGGTTCATAAAGGATATTGGGCTATAGTTCTCTTTTTCTTATATTATATGTGTCTGGTTTTGGTATTAAGGCCTCATAGAATGAGTTAAGAAGCATCCTCTCCTCTTCAATTGTTTGGAAAACTTTGAGAAGGACTGGTGTTAGGCGCCTGGGTAGCTCAGTCAGTTAAGCATCTGCCTTCAGCTCAGGTCATGATCCTGGGGTCCTGGGATAGAGCCCTGTGTCAGGCTCCCACTTCAGCAAGGAGTCCACTTCTCCCTCTCCCTCTGTCCCCTTCCCTCTCCCCCTTCCCCTCCCCAGCTCATGCTCTTGTTCTCTCTCACTCTTGCTCTCCCTCTCTCTCAAATAAATAAATAAAATCTTAAAAAAATAATAAAAATAAAAATAAATAAATATGTGGTAGAATTCACTAATGAAACCATCAGGTCCATGGCATTTTGTTGTTGTTGTTGGGAGATTTTTCATTACTGTTTAGTCAGTCTGCTTACTAGTGAGAAGTATAATCACATTTTCTCTTACTTCATGATTTAATCTTGGTCAGTTTTGTGGTTTTAGGAATTTGTGCATTTCATCTAGACTATTCAATTTGTTGGCATACAACTTATTTTTAGTACTCTTTTATTTTTTTTTAATTCTATAGAATCAGGGCAATGATGCCACCTTCATTTCTGACTGTAGTACTTTGAGTCTTCTTTTTGTTTTTTTCTAGTTAAAGTTTGCCGATTTTGTGCTCGCTTCGGCAGCACATATAATAAAGTTCGCCGATTTTGTCAATCTTTTCAAAGAACCAACTTATGATTTCATTAATTTTCCCTTTTTTTTTTCTATTTTCTAGTTCAAGTATCTCTGCCTTAATACTTGTTATTTCCTTTCTTATGCTAGCTTTGGGTTTATTTTGCTCTTTTTTTTCTAATTCCTTATATTATAAAGTTAGGTTGTTGATTTGAGATCTTTTCTTGTTTTCTAATGTAAGAATTTACACCTACAAATTTTGGCCTTAATTGAGTTCATCTTACTTGGAGTTTGTTTAGAGAATTTTAGCAACAATAAATGTCAGATTTTGTTAAATACTTTCTGCCTCAACTGAGATTTTCTTCATATTAGTTTGTTAATATGCTGAATTACATTAATTGAGTTTTGAAAGTTAAAACAAACTTGCATGCCTGAAATAAACCCCACTTATCATAACATATTATCCTTTTTATTTGATGTACATAAATTAAATAAAATTAGTTAATGTTGTGCTTTGAATCTTTGTACCCATGTTTCTGTGACATTTTTCCCCTAGTTCTCATTCTGGGTTTTATTTATTTATTTGGTTAGTTTGCTTATTTATTTATAATGTCTTTGTGTAGATTTGATATCAAGGATATGCTGATCTCATCAGACAAATTGGGAAATATTCCCTCCTCTTTCATATTCTAGAGGGATTTGTGTAGAATTGCTATTATTTCTTCTCTAAAAGTTTGTTAGACTTTGCCAAATTTTTTAAGTCACCTGGGAGTTGTTTTTTTGAAGAAGGGTTTTTGTTTTTATTTTTGCTTTTTTTGTTTTACTACAAACTCAATTAACAAGTCTCGGGAGATTCAGATTATGCATTTCTGTCTGAATAAGCATTGGGTTTTTTGTGTGTATTTCAAAAATTGGTCCATTTCATCAAGTCTTTAGTTTATTGACATGAAGTTATTCATAAAAGTCTCATCATATTTTTTATCTGTAAACTCCATTGTATCTGTCACCTCTCTCATTTCTAATAATGCTATTTTTGTCTTCTTGCTATTTTCCTGATAAGTCTAGGTAGAGATTAATTGAACCAGCTTTTGATTACACTTATTTTTTTCTCTGTTGATTTTTACTCTATTTCATTGGTTTCTATTTTGATCCATATTATTTTCTTTCTTCTACTTCTTTGTGTTTCATTTTATCTTTTTTTAGTTTCTTTTTCTTTTTCTTTTTTTCTTTTTTTTTTTTTTTAGAGAGAGAGTGAGCTGGGGGTGGAAGGGAAGGGGCAGAGGGAGAGAGATAATTTAAAGCAGGTTCCAGGGCGCCTGGGTGGCTCAGTTGGTTAAGCGACTGCCTTCGGCTCAGGTCATGATCCTGGAGTCCCGGGATCGAGTCCTGCATCGGGCTCCCTGCTCGGCGGGGGGTCTGCTTCGTCCTCTGACCCTATCCCCTCTCATGTGTTCTCTCTCTCTCATTCTCTCTCTCTCAAATAAATAAATAAAATCTTTAATAAATAAATAAATAAATAAATAAAGCAGGTTCCATGCTCAGCATGGAGCCCAATGCAGGGCTCGATCTCAGGACCCTGAGATCATGACCTGAGCCAAAATCAAGTCTGAAGCTTAAGTGACTGAGCCACCCAGGTGCCCCTATTTTTCTGGTTTCTTAAGGTTAAATAAGCTGATGTTATTGATTTGAGATCTTTCTCTTTTTTTCTAATGTGCTCAGGGCTATAAATTTTTTTTTCTAATTATTTCTTTAGCACCAACCCACAGATATTTATATTTGCTGTTTTCATTTTCATTCTGATAATAATCTTTTCTAATTTCATTTTTAATTTCTTTAAAAGTGTACTATTTAGCTTCCAAAAATTTGAGTTTTTTTTATTTATCTTTCTGTTATCTTTTATTTATCTTGAGTTCTCATTTAATTCTATTATGTTTAGAAAACCTACATGTTATGACATGAATCCTTTTAAATCTGAGACTTGTTTTATGGTCCAGAATATGGTCTATCTTGCTAATTGTTCCATGTATAGTTCAAAAAAATGTGCATTCTGCTGTTGTTGTGTAGAGCACTCCTAAATATTAATTAGTTCTATTTAGTTGATTTTGCTGTTTAGATCTTTAATGTTTTATCTACTTGTACAAGCTATTGAAAGTAGGGACTGAAATCTATGACAATAGCTGTCAATTTGTGTACTTTTCTAGTTCTGAGAGTTTTTCCTCACTTACTTTGAAGCTCTGTTACTACATAAAGATTTGTTTAGTAATGTTATGTCCTCTTTATTAATTGACAGCTTTATCATTATGAAATCACTGTTTTTTATATTTTTTACACTGAAATCCACTTTTTCTCATATTAATATAACCACTCTAGCTTTATTTTTAATAAAGCACATTTTTTAAAAATACAGCTTTATTGAGATATCAATCACACACCATAAAACTTATCATTTTAAAGAGTACAATTCAATGGTTTAACTCATACTTGTGCAACCCTCACCATATCTAACTTTAGAACATTTCTATCAACCAAAAAGAAATCCCATGCCCACTAACAGTCACTGCCTCTCCCTCCAACTTCTGGCCCCTGGCAACCACTAATCTCTCTATGGGAGTATTGGTCACTATTCACTCTAATCCTTCCAGTTGTTCCTTCCCCAACCTTGGGTACATTCTTCACATGTAGGTGTTAATCAGTACCCAACTGAATGCTCGAAGAGGACCCTCTGAGACCATGCAGGATAAGACCTATCTCTAACTATTGTGAGACTAGATGGACCCAGTTTGTAACCACTCACTAAGTGAAGACACAGGTGGAACATCCCACTCCTGCTGCACAAATCCTGCCCTTTTCAACCATCCATAAGTGACAAGTGTCACTTCTTCAAAACTATTCAGATCATGATTTCAAAACAAACAAGGGTCACCTGGATGGCTCAGTCAGTTAAGCAACTGCCTTCTGCTCAGGTCATGATCCCAGGGTCCTGGGATTGAGCCCCACATCGGGATCCCTGCTCAGCGGGGAGTTTGCTTCTCCTTCTGCCCCTCCCCCTGATTGTGCTCTCTCTCTCACATGCTTTCTTTCTCTCTCAAATAAATAAATAAAATCTTTTTAAAAAATCAAAACAAACAAACAACAAAAATCCAGTCCAGATCATATAAAAAAAAATTAATATGAGGCAAGAGAAACAGAAAAAAATAAGAATAATTGTTTCCAACAGAAGTGATTTCAAGAATTTGTTAGACATTTTGATTCAAATAATCAGTACTTGTTCAAACACAGAGAGACCCCTAGGACATCCAGTTTTCAGATCTGTTTGCTGTCACTACCCCCATTCTGATTATGTTTAGATCGATTTGTTGCTGGCACATTTGTGGATCCTTGCCTCACTCTTAACTTTGTTCCTCTTTTCTGGTGATGACAAATCCATCTCTTAAAAGATCACAGAAGTAAAATCAGATTTACTAAAAGCGATGGTACCACTTAATTTCAGTTAAGCTTTCACTTCAACTTTTTTCTCACCTCCTTTTTGAATTATATATATACATTTTTATCTACAAAGATTCATTAATTCATCATTAATAACACCTGGATGGTATCCTCTTATTTCATCTTGCGATCCCTTTGAAACATATATCCTAAGCCTCTAGATTGAAATGTCCTAGGTGACAAGCAGTGGTTGGCATTCCTTACCTATCTCCACTTAATAAATGCATAATCAATTTTCTGTGCTAATACACTTAATACATTGATTAGGAATTCAACAAAATCCTAGACTTTTGGAGCAAAGTGCCTTCTCTCTCTCAACTCACTGGCTCTGAAAGCTACACCAGCCCATAATCAGAAACTTTACATTGGAAGGTCTAGTCTCTCTATAAATTATATCCATACAGTAAGACCATGAAGACTATGGAATATCTCAGCATTGTACTTTCAATCCATGTACATCTTTAGCTCTCAATTCCTTTCAAGGAACTCTTTTTAGAATGCCTCATTTGAATGTTGAGTTGAAGAAAGAGTTTGTCTTTAAGTATAAAATATAATGAATTAATCATTCCTATGTGTGTGATGCTGTAGCACTCTTATGTAGTTGATTATTCTACATTTTATAAATGATATTACCTGGTTGATATATGTAAGAGAGTTGAAATGCTGATTGGTATCCAAGCAATCCCTTAAGACCTATTTCTTGCTTTTGTCTTCTTCTTGTATGTTAATGAGGTTTAAACAATCTTTTTGTGTATAACAGATAAAGTATCTGAGATGCATGCAAACATTGGTGCCATTTGTATTTGTATTAATATGTCACAAAGCATTTACAAAATAAATAATTTTCCACTTAGTCACTTGTAATCTATGTTTTTGAGATAGAAAAGAAGTTAGCTGTGTTATTAAATGTTTGTACTTTTCAAAAGGGATAAAAGAAGTTGATAAAAGAGGTTCCAAGATATTGAGTAACTTGCCCAAAAGCACTAAGGCAGTTCATTTGAGAGCTAGGTATGTTTGAGCTCAAAGAACTAAAATGCAAGCAGAATATACATCTTCAGTATATATTTCAGTATAATTTCAACCAGTTATTTGAAAGTGCTCATAATTGGGTATGCAAAGAAAAAGACTGAAACATTTATTTTAAGTGTTCATTAATATGTTAAACTATTTTGGAAGGAAAATAAGTATCTGTAAATAAGATGCATTTCCCTCAAAATAATGTATCATTTTAAAGTTGAAGCAATTGATTTTCTAAACTATGAGTCAATCTTCAGAAAGGGAAGGTCATCCATCCGGCAAAAGGCTGGAAACTACAATATCCGACCACTCCTGAGTCAATTGTTGAAACAGCTGTATAGTCTCCCTAGAGCTAGAGCTAACCAAAAAAAAAAAAAAAAAAAAGGACATCCTCCCAAAGTAAAGAAATAAAGATGTGGCATATTCTGCAAAATTGCTCTAATTATCAGAAAACTCTATAATGCAAAAGAAATGTTTGGAACTGTAATAGATATAACATTTTACACGCTGCTTCTTTTGGTTAGCATTTTTACCTGATTAGCCACAGAGATGTTTGTTTTGTTGAGTGGGGTCAGCAAGTTTAGAAACTGAGCTGCGTACCTTGGCCAACAGAGGAAGGTTAACATGGCAACCTTCCAGAGTACTCTGCCTATGGAAGAAACTGCAACCAAATTTACAAGCTTAATGTGTACATAGAAGCATTAATATTTGAGAGGGTGATGGAAAGTTAGCTTAGTTTATAGTTATTGATGAAATGTGATGCTACTACACTCTTATCTCTGAAACATGCTTATTTTATTTGTTTTTTTTTTAAAGATTTTATTTATTTATTTGAGAGAGAGAATGAGAGACAGAGAGCATGAGAGGGAGGAGGGTCAGAGGGAGAAGCAGACTCCCTGCCGAGCAGGGAGCCCGATGCGGGACTCGATCCCAGGACTCCAGGATCATGACCTGAGCCGAAGGCAGTCGCTTAACCAACTGAGCCACCCAGGCGCCCCTATTTACTTTGTTTTAAGATCTGCTTTGGTTTATAATGTCCATATCTCCCTAATACTGTTAGACCACTACAGAGAATTCCATGATTCTGATGTGTCATTATTCATTAAAGAATTCTGCTATTGATTGCTCTTTAGATTGTTTGTAAATTCTATTACAAAAAAAAAATTATATGGACATATTCATCTAGGACATCTATATTATGAGGAAAAATGAGTTATAATATATCAGCACTTAATAATGCATAATAGTTTTATTATTATTATTTTATTATTATTATTACTATTAGTAGTAGTAGTAGTTTTCCTATCCCAAAACATGGAATATATATCCATTTATTAACTATTTAGTAAATTGTTAACATTATTTTCACACCTAGATCTTGAACATTTTTTTTAGTTTTATTTATAGATACTTTGTTGTTTTTATTATTAACATGGATAGAATTGTTCTCCACATTTCCTTACTGGCCATTGCTACTACATAGAACAGCTCTTGGTGTGTTTAATGTATACAGAGCTACCAAACTCTCATGTTTTTTTTTAAGACTTTACATTTTTAGAGCAGTTTTAGGTTCACAGTAAAATTGAGACAAAGGTACAGAGATTTCCCATACAACCCATGTCCCAAAACATGCATGGCCTCCCCCACCATCAGTAGCCCCCATCACACTGGTACTTTTGTTACAATTGCTGAACCTACTTTGACATGTCATAATTACCCATAGTCTGTAATTTACATTAAGGTTTAGTCTTGGTGTACATTCTGTTTGGACAAATGTATAATGACATGAATGTTTATCTTTTTATTTCTGTTATTGTATTAAACATGGTTCCATTTTCTAAGTAGACATCAGATAATCTGCAAAGATCATTTTCTTCTCTCTTCTTAGTATATAAATATCATCTTTCTTTTGCTTTTCTTGTTTTACTGTCTAAAGTATCCAGAAGAGTGTTGAATAAGACTGGAGGAAACAAACATCCTTATCTCATCCCTGTTTCTAGAGGCTAACTTCATGTATATATTAGGTCTTTACAAAAAAAAGTTTTGCATCCCCATCATTGATGCATAAGAGTGCCTGTCTGATTGCACTTCTTCAAAATGCAGATTTTTATTTTAATTGCCAAATTAATAGGTGCGATAATTATATTTTTATTCATATTTCTTTATTCTGAGATTGAATACTTCATTATTCTGTTTGTTAACAATATGACTTTACTAATCTGTGTTCACATTCTTTGGCTAGTTAATAGGCTTTAAATGTGTTCGTATTGATTATGTGATTTGAAGACTAAATGCATTAACCTTTTATATAATTGGCAGAAGTTTATTTTTTCCAATTCTTTTATTTCCATTAAAACGTGATCACATTTGTATGTTAGGAAAAGTTTCTCTTCAAGTGCTTTTAAACTTCATTAGTTTGCCCATATAAAGGTGTTTACTCCTATGTAATTTGCAATAGGGAAAAATATACATGGTATACCAAAGATCAGTGCATTACTATGTATATTATGATAGGATATATTTATTGACTATAAACAATAGTAAAAATATTTTAAGAAGGTTGAGAAAATATATAATTAAATCCCATATTTGTTTAAAAATATGTTTTTATGTATTTTATATACATATATATAGAGAGAGAAAATGTAAAGTAGAGCTAAAATTTTGTTATTTTGAGATACTGGAATCACAAATTATATTTACTTTTTACTGTGTTTTCTCTTTTCATATGTAATGAACATAAATTATTTTTATAAGGTATAAAGAGTTTTTAAAAATCCTTCCAGAGGACCCTGCTTTCATTATATACCAGAATAAGTTACCAGCACACCAACCCTCCCATAGATAAAATATAAAGTCTGGTGAAAGCACAAAAAAGCAGTCACCAGGTGATTCTGGAGAGTGAAAAAACAGTAGGCATATTTTGGAAGGGAGTTAAAACTTGGAAGAAGGGGGGCGCCTGGGTGGCTCAGTCAGTTAAGAGGCCGACTCTTGATTTCAGCTCAGTTTCCACTCAGGTCATGATCTTGGGGGCCCTGGGGTGGAGCCCCACGTTGGGCTCCATGCTCAGTGGGGCATCTGCTAGGATTCTCTCTCTCCTTCTTCCTCTGCCCCTCCCTCTGTTCACCTTCTCTCTCTTAAAATAAATAAATCTTTTTAAAAAAAGATAGGAAGATTGGAAGAAGGAACAGCACAGGATGAGTTTTCCATCTTTAGGACTTTGGCCTTCATGAAGACCATTCTCACAGTGCGATGCAGGGCAACAGAGCTCTGAAAAAGCACCCCCCCATATCTGACCTGAAAAAGAACACCCCTATCCCCTCCCTGGCACCACAACTGCTATAAGATGAAGGGGTAGTCTGGGAAGAGGAAAGGCTGGGAAGGAGAGCCCCAGGTCCTGTGTGTGTGAACTCTGTCCAGACCTCAGGAGGACCACAGAATAATAAATGTGTGGGGCAGACTCCAAACAACATAGCTATGGCTAAAATAACTGAGCTGAGGTCTGAACTGCTGGCAAATGCAGATGAGGGAAAAAATCAGCACTTTGTGTCTAACCAATCTAATTGCATGCCAAAAAAAAAGCACTGAAACTCTTGTGAGGAATGTGTGTGTGTGTATGTGTATGTATTATTTTATATGTATATATAAATCTCCAGAACAGGATATTCACAATGTCCTGAAGACAACAAAAAAATGCTCAATGAGATAAAGGAAAATACACTCATAATAATGAAAAGTTGGGAAACTCAGGAGAAAGAGAAATAGAAAATATAAAGATCCACATTGATATTGGAGGCCAGAAAGATGTAATATCTAAAGTGTAAAAATCACGGAATGGGCTTAATAGCAGAATGGCGATAACGGAGAAGAAAATCAATCGACCTAAAGATAAATCAATAGAAATGATACAATCTGAAGAAAGAGAAGAAAGCTCTAAAGTAATAAACTGAGCCTCAGCACATATAGATCAAGGTTAATTTTATCTAAAATGCATGCAATTTGAGTTGAAGAAAGAAAGATGAGGGAGAAAGGGGATAGAGAATGATATTTAAAGAAATAATCACCAAAGTTGTTCAACTTTGGTGAATAATGTAAATTTATAGACTCAAGAATCTCAGTAAATGAATTCCAAAGATAACAAATATGGTGAAAAGCATACCAAGGCACATCAGTATCAAATGGCTGAAAATCAAAAACAAAGATAACATCTTGAAAGCAGCCAGAGAAAAATGACACTTTATGGCAGGTGCACAGTAATTTCAGTGACATGTACTCTTCCCCAGAAATAATGAGTTTGAAAACAACAAAACCACAGATAAGATGCCAAAAGGAAAAACAAAAATAAAAACAAAACCCTGACCCAGAATTCTATATGTAATGAAAATATCCTTTAAAAACCATTTTTTTTAAGATTTTTTATTTATTTATTTGAGAGAGAGAATGAGAGAGAGAGAGAGAGAGAGAGCACATGAGAGGGGGGAGGGTCAGAGGGGGAAGCAGACTCCCTGCTGAGCAGGGAGCCCGATGTGGGACTTGATCCCGGGACTCCAGGATCATGACCTGAGCTGAAGGCAGTCGCTCAACCAACTGAGCCACCCAGGCACCCAAAAAACATTTTTTAATAAAACATGATTAAAAGAACTTCTAAACAACACACCCTACTACAAAAAATGGTAGATAAATTTCTTTAGGTTGAAGAGAAATGATACCAGAGTGAAACTCAGATCTTTTTCAGAAGAAATGATATGAATCACAAATAGTAAATATCTGAATAAATATAAAGGACTTAATATTTTTCTCTTCATATTGTAAAATGCATAACCTTAATGCAATATATATATTGCATATAGTATAATGATTGAGTATAATGCTTAAGATATATATATATTTTTTTGTCATGTGGGGCATGGATGTTATTCTGTTGATACACTTCACATGAAGTCTATAGCATTGAATCCCTTGTGTTGATAAATTAACGAAAGCAAAAATTAGTTCTTTAAAAGGTAAACAACCTGATAAACCCTTAGCTAGACTGAGCAAGGAAAAAAAGAAAACATATGACCAATATTAGGAGTGAAGGAAATGTTATTAATACACTCATACAGAATCAGCAGACATTAGAGGAGCAATAAATTAATATAATGACCACATCATCAAAACAAACTTTACAATTTACATGAAGTGAACAAATTCACTGGAAGATATAAGAAAAAAAAAGAAAGATACAGCAGGAAAAATGACACAAGATGAAACTGAAAATCTGAATACTGCAATACCTATTAAATAAAATAAACTTGTTATCAAAACTTCCCCACCAAGAAAACTTATGACCCATATGTTTTAGTGGTAAATTCTGTCAAACAATCAAGGTACATCTAACCAATATTAATTACACAAAGGCTTTCAGAAAACAAATGAAGAGGGGATACTTTCCAACTTTTTTATGAGGCCACCATAACCCTGACACCAAAATCTGACAAGTGCTTTATCAAAATGGATAAAATCACTCATGATCATGATGCAAAAACTGTAACAAACTATTCCCAACTGAATCCAAAATTATATATAAAATGGATAATAAAAGGGTTTATCCAGGTATCCAAGATTGTTTTCACAATCAAAAGTTAATTAATGAAATAACATAGCATTGGTTAATTTCAGTTAGTTTGGACTGACCACAGATTTATCTCCAGAGCTACTGATTCTAAGCCAATGCTATGGAATCTATTAATTAAAAATCAGTGATGTTCTGTAACTATCTGTACCTGCAGTGTTCCAGAGAAGACTTTCTTGGCTTGCCAAAGTTGTTTATTAATAATTAGACTTATAAATTGCACCAGGTTTCAGTGGAGCCTAACTGGGTTGGGGGAAAATGTAAGGGCTCAAAGATTAAAGAAAAAGTATTTCACAGAACTCAACACAAATTAACGATTAACAAGTTCATAAATTTTTAATATAAAACATGTTCCTCAATCTAATAAACATCACCTACAAATGACTTACAATAATGTCATGTTTAAAGGTGAAATATTTAAGTTTTAATGTAGTGGGAAGAATAAAATAAGCATTTCCACACTGGCCATTTTCATTAAGCCTTATACTAAAGGTCCTAACTATTGTAAAAAGGTAAAAAGAGGAGATAAAAAGTATAAAGACCAGAAACGGAGGAACAAAACTCTATTTAAAGATGGCATGATTGCTTACATTAAAAAAACCTAAAAAATTTACAAAACAACTCTTAGAACTAAAGAAGTGAATTTAGAAAGGTCTCAGAATTATGGTAAATATACAAAAATCAAATGTATTTTTGTATACTAAAACCAAACAATTAGAAATTGAAATGGACCATTTACAGTAGCATAAAAAATACAAAATATGTGGAGATTAAACAACATGCTACTGAACAAGAAATAAAAAGAGAAATCAAAAAATACCTGGAGACAAATGAAAATAGAGATGTAACATACCAAAATTTATGGGATGCAGCAAACGCAGTTCTAAGAAGGACATTCATAGCAATAAATTTCTACCTCAAGAAACACAAAAGTCTCAAATAAACTAACTTTATACTTCAAGGAACTAAAAAAAGAAGAACAAGTGAAGTATAAAACTAGTAGAAGGAAGAAAATAACAAAGATTAGAGCAGGAAAAAAATTAAATAGAGACTGATGGACTTTGGCTGATAAGGACAAGTACGACGATTGTAACAAATGTACCTCCTTAATGCAGGATGTTGAAGGGGAAGACATTATGTACATATGGGGGCAAGGGGTATTTGGAAACTGTATATCCTGCTCAGTTTTGCTGTGAACCTAAAACTCTATAAAAAAATAAAGTCAAATTTCAGGGTGCCTGAGTGGCTGAGTCGGTTAAGCATCTGTCTTCAGCTCTGGTCATGATCCCAGGGTCCTGGGATTGAGCCCCTCATTGGGCTCCCTGCTCAGCAGGGAGTCTGCTTCTCCATCTCCCTCTGCCCCTCCTCCCTTCTTGTGCTCTCGCTCTCGTGTGTTCTCTCTCTCAACTAAATAAATAAAATCTTAAAAAAAAAGAATCATATATCATGATCCAGTCAATTTTATTCCAGGAATGCAGGGATGGTTCAACATCCACAAATCAGTTAACATGATATACCACATTCACAAAATGAAGGTTAAAAATCATATGATCATATCAATAGATGCAAAGAAAGCATTTGAAAAAAATTCAACATCCATTTATGATAAGAACTCTCAACAAAGTGGATATAGAGGGGACATATCTCAACATAATAAAAGTCACAGATAAAAAGCCCACAGCTAAAATCATAATGGTGAGAAGCTGAAAGCTTTTCCTCTAATATCAGAAAAAGACAAGGATATCCACTCTCGCTACTTTTATTCAACATAGTATTGAAAGACCTAGCCACAGCAATTAGGCAAGAAAAAGAAAAGGCAACCAAATTAAAAAAAGGAAGAAGCAAAACTCACTACTTGCAGATTACATTGTATTATATATATAGAAAACCCTAAAGACCCCATTAAAAAAACTGTTAGAACTAATAAACAAATTTAGTAAACTTGTAGGATACAAAATCAAGCACAAAAATCTGCTGCATTTCTATACACTAAGAATGAATTATCAGAGAGATAATTAAGAAAACAATCCCCTTTCCAACTGCATCAAAAAATTAAATAAAATACTTAGGAATTAATTTAACCAAGGAGAAGACCCAGACCCGTATATTGAGAACTATAAGACTTTAAGGAAAGAAATTGAAAAAGACACCAAAAATGGAAAGATATTTCATGCTCACAGATTAGAAGAATTAATACTGTTAAGATGTTTATACTACCCAAAGCAATATCCAGATTTCATGCAATCCTTATCAAAATTCCAATGGCAATTTTGAACAAAAATCCTAAAATGTGTGTGGAAACAGCCAAAACATTCTTCTGAAAGAAGAACAAAGCAGAAGTCATCATGCTCTTTGATTTCAAATTATATTAAAGCTATAGTAATTAAAACATAATGATATCAGCAAAAAACAGACACATACACTAATGGAACATAATAGGAAGCCTAGAAATAAACCCACACATATATGCTCAATTAATTTATGACAAAGGATTTAAGAATATAAAATGGGGAAATGACATTCTCTTCAATGAATGGTGTTCAGAAAAATGGACAATGGCATGCAAAAAAATGAAACTGGGTCATTATATTATATCATACACAAAAATTAACTCAAAATAGATTAAAGGCTTGAATGTAACACCTGAAACCATAAAACTCCTAGAAGAACACATAGGCATTAAGTTCATGGACATAGGTCTTGATGATTTTTTAATCCGACAGCAAAAGCAAAAGCAAGAAAACCAAAAACAAACAAGTAAGACTACATCAAACTAAAAAGTTTATGGACACCGCAAAGAAAACCATCAACAAAATGAAAAGGCAACCTACTGATTAAGAGAAAATATTAGCAAATCATATATCTAATAAGGGGCTAATATCCAAAATATATAAAAACCTCATACAATTGAACAGCAAAAAAACAATCCAATGAAAAAAATGAGCAGAAGAAATGAATGGACATTTTTCTAAAGAAGGCATACAGATGGCCAATAGAAATGAAAAGATGCTCTACTTCATTAATAATCATGGAAATGCAAATCAAATTTACAATGAGTTATCACCTCACATCTGTTAGAATGGCTATTATCAAAAAGACTAGATATGAAAAGTGTTGCCAAGGATGTGGAGAAAAAGGAACCTCATGCACTGCTTCTGGGAATATAAATTGGTGCACCCACTCTGGAAAACAGCATGGAGTTCCCTCAAAAAAAACTAAAAATAGAACTACCATCGGATCCAGCAATTCCACTACAGGGTATTTATCTAATGAAAATGAAAACACTAGTTTGAAAAGATATCTGTCCTCCCATGTCCATTGCAGCATTATTTACAATAGCCAAGATATGGAAACAACCTAAGTGTCCATTGATGGAGAATAAAGAAAATGTGGTATATATATTTGTGTATTTATGTATTTGTATTTGTGGATGTGTGGATGTGCATTTATATGTGTGTGTGTGTGTGTGTTTATATACTTGTGTATTTAAGTGTATATTCATGTAGGTATTTATATATGTATAACATACTGTATAATTTATACATATAGAAACATACACATATACACACAATGTAACTTTTTATAGCAAAAAAATTTATATTTAGATTTAGCCAGCTGGACTGTTTTGATGATCCCAATTTTGTGCAACATCCAAAGCATCATAGTCAGGAGCCAGTCAAATATATGTCTTCTTTCCATCGGGACTGATCAGGTTGTTGACCTTGGCTATATCAATGTCATAGAGCTTCTTCACAGCCTGTTCCACTTGATACTCATTGGCCTTGACATCCACAATGAACACAGTGTGTTGTTGTCTTCTGTCTTCTTCATGGCTCAGCAGTCAGGGGGACCTTGATGATGGCATAGTGGCCAAGCTTGTTTCTACTGGGGGCATGCTCTTTTGAGAATATTTGGGCTGCCTTTGGAGATGCAGTGTCTTGGGAAGGTAGGTGATGTGCAGATCTTTTTTGTGTGGGGCTGTGGACGCCTTTCAGCACCACTTTTTCTTGGCCTTCAAAGCCTTCATTTTGGCTTCAGTTTTGGAAGGGACAAGGGCTTCCTTCTTTACTTTTGGGGTCATCTTCATGAAGGGCCACACAATGGAATATTATACAGGCATAAAAAGGAATAAAATCTTGCCATTTGTGACAACATGTATAAATCTCAAGGGCTGTATGCTAAGTGAAATAAGTCAGACAGAGAAAGACAACTAACATATGATCTCTCTTATATGTGGAATATAAAACCTAAATTCATAGATACAGAAAACAAATCGATGGTTGCCAGAGGTGGGGAGTAGGGTGAAATAAATTGGTGAACTGTTTTTCGGGGGTGGGGGTTAGTGTAAATAAATTGAACTTAAAAAATAAATAATTAGAAAAATTTTAAAAGGATCTGTAGGTCATTTACACTCAAAACTAAAATACTGCTAAGGCGTATTAAAAAGGACCTACATGAATGCAGAGATATATTATTTTCCTTAATTAAAAAACCTCAAAGTTTTCCTCTAAAGTGGTCTAAATATTCAATCTAATCCTAATCAATTCTACCAAATTTTCCTTTCTCTGAAGAAAAAAGTTCAAACTTTGATGTGCTGGTTCTAAAATTTATATGGAAGCTCAAACCAACTAAAAGAGTCATATTTTAAAATGAAGAATCAAGATGTAAAATTTACACTACTGGATTTCAAGACTATGTGGTATTTGTGAAAAAACAATCAGATAAATAGAATAAATAATTTAGAAAAAGGCTCACACAATTGATACTTGACAATGGGGAATGAGAATTCTTTACAACAAATCACACAGAAACAACTGGACATCTCTATGGGGGAAAGAAAGTGACCTTTTACCCTTACATCACACAACACAACATTTCCTAAAAACGGACCATAGATATACTGTCAAAGGTAAAAGAATAAAAGGGAGGGGAACCTTTGCAACTTTGGGGTAGGCAAAGATCTCTTAACAGAAAACCCATTAAAAATGATAAATGTGGCTATTTTGAAATAAAAAGTATTTGTGCTTCTTTAATAAAAAAAAAAGAGAGACACCTTGGGGGCTCAGTCAGTTAAATGGCTGCCTTCGGCTCAGGCCATGATCCTGGGGTCCTGGGATCATGTCCCACATTGGGATCCCTGTTCAGTGGGGAAACTGTTTCTCCCTCTGCCTGCCTCTCGCCTTGCTTGTGCACTCTCAATATCTCTCTCTCTCCTCCCCCCTCTCTCTGGCAAATAAATTTTTAAAAATCTTAAAAAAAAAGAAAAGAAAAAAAGACACAGAATGATAGAAAAGTGTTTGTAATATATATATTGATGAAGAACTTATACCCCAAATATACAAAGAACTTATTTGATTCAATAATATTTTAAAAAGATACAATTTTTTAAAAAGGAAAAAAATTGAACAGACTCTTCACAAAAGTAGATACATCACCAAAAAATAGCAATATATATCCATTATAAAAGTCCAAATTAAAAAGACTGCCAACACCAAGTGCTGATGAAGATATGGAACAGTGGGACTCTGGCAGAATGTAAAATGGTACAGTTATTTTGGAATATTCTTTACAGTTTCTTAAAAAATTCAACAAACACCGGGGCGCCTGGGTGGCTCAGTCGTTAAGCGTCTGCCTACGGCTCAGGTCATGATCACAGGGTCCTGGGATCGAGCCCCACATCGGGCTCCCTGCTCGGCAGGAAGCCTGCTTCTCCCTCTCCCACTCCCCCTGCTTGTGTCTCTCTCTCTGTGTCTCTCGCTGTCAAATAAATAAATAAAATCTTTTAAAAAAAAAAAAAAAAAAAATTCAACAAACACCAATTTCTAAATATTAATCTAAGAAAATACTTCTACTCCCAAGTATTTATCTAATAAGAATGAAAGCATATGTCTACACAAACATCTACATAGAAACATCCATAGCAGTTTTATTTTGAAGAGCCAAGGAGACTGGAAGTAACACAAATATCCATCAACAGTAGAAGGGACAAAGAAAATACAGCTTATGCATAATATAAAATTTGACTTACAATAAAAAAGAACAAACCACTGACACACATTATGCATCTTAAAATGGTTATACTGAGTAGAAGAAATGAGATATAAAAGAGTAAATACATCATGTTTCCATTTACATAAAATCACAAAAAATGCAAACTATCTACATTGACAAAAAAGCAGATCACTGTTTCCCGGGAACAGAGGAAGGAATCGACTGCAAAGGTGCAACAGGAAACTGCTTGTGTTGGAAATTATTGGCATCATGATTATAGCAGTGATTTTCACAGTTTGATATTTTTGTCAAAATGCAGCGCATTGTCAGTTTAAATGGATGAATTTTCTTGCACATAAATTGTATCTTAAAAATTGAAAAAAAATTTTCTTCTGCAAGGGGAACATGTTTTCCCACATATTGAAATATTATAAATTATCTGTAAAGGAAACAGTGTTTTTGGTGCATGCATAAATTAACAGATGAATAGAATAATATATAAAATGCAGAAAGAGTCCAAATGGAAATTTGGCATATATAAAAGTGACATCTCAAAAATCAGTGAGAAAAAGTAGACTTTTTAATAAATGACGTTAGGATCATGGATCACCACATGGAATATGATAAAATTTGATCTGTTTTCACACTTTACAGCACGATACATTCCAAATGGATTAGAGATTTTATTTTTTTCTCTTCTTTTTTTTTTTAAAGATTTTATTTATTTATTCATGAGAGACAGAGAGAGAGAGAGGCAGAGGGAGAAGCAGGCTCCCAAAGAGCAGGGAGCCCAATGCGGGACTCAATCCCAGGACGCTGAGATCATGACCTGAGCCGAAGGCAGACGCTTAACCATCTGAGCCACCCAGGCACCTGGATCAGAGATTTTAAAAAGAAGTGGACGAATTCTTCTATATTCTCAGAAGGGGAAACTTTTCTAACTATGATTCAAAATCAGTACATAATAAGGGAAAGAACTGTCAAATTGATTCTAATTTAAAGAAAATTTAACATAATAAAAGAAAAACACCAAGAGTAAAGTAAAAAAGACAAATATCATACTTGGGGAAATATTTGCAGTTTATACCACTGATAAAAGATTTACATCCTTAGTATATATAACCCTATTGAAATAGAGACCAAAAAAAAGACCAAGAACCTGAATGAAATATGGGCCTGAGATATGAATTGCCAGTTCATGGAAATAGAAAACTGAGTGACTCTTAAATATATAAAAACATATACCAACCTTGGGGCGCCTGGGTGGCTCAGTTGGTTAAGAGACTGCCTTCGGCTCAGGTCATGATCCCAGGGTCCTGGGATCGAGCCCCGCATCGGGCTCCCTGCTCGGCGGGAAGCCTGCTTCTCCTTCTGCCCTTTACCCTGCTCATGCTCTCTCTCTCTCTCAAATAAATAAATAAATAAAATCTTTAAAAAATAAAAATAAAAAAAATAAAAACATATACCAACCTCACTCCTAAAATAAGAAATGTAAATTAAAACTACCCTGACATATAATTTCTCACCTATTAGACTGGCAAAAATCCTAGTTTGGCAACCTGCTTTGTTAAGGAGGCTGTACAAAACATGCATTTCTAGAATGGCTGATGAGACATAAGATTAAAATAAATTAAGTCAAAAAAGTAAGTTAGTACAGCCATTTTTGGAAGACTGGCCATTTCTTACAAAGCTATACATAGGCTTACCATACAATTCAGCAATCATGCTCCTAGGTAAATTTTTTTAAAGATTTATTTATTTGAGAGAGAGAGAGTGAGCGAGCACGTGTGAGCAGGGAGAGGGTCAGAAGGAGAGGGAGATGATCTTCAAGCAGACTCCCCGCTGAGCGTGGAGCCCAATGTGGGGCTCAATCTCACGACCCTGAGATCATGACCTGAGCCAAAACCAAGACTTGGATGCTGAACTGACTGAGTCACCCAGGCACCCTATGCTCCTAGGTATTTTCTCAAATAAGTTGAAAATTCATGTCCTTTAGAAAACCTGCCCATGAATGTTTATGGAAACTTATTCATAATTGCCAAAACTTGGAAGCAATTAAGTTATAATTCAGTAGGTACAGGGATAAATAAACAGTCGTACATCCAGACAATGGAATGTTATTCAGTGATAAAAAGAAATGAGCTATCAAGTCACGGAAAGACATGGAGGAACCTTAAATGCATATTGCTAAGTGAAAGAATCCAATCGGAAAAGGCTACATACTGTACAAATTCCAGCTATATGGCATTCTGGGAAAAAAACAGTAATAAGATCAATGGTTGCTAGGAGTTTGATGTAAGGGAGGGATGGAGGAAAAGGTAGAGCAAAGGGGATTTTTAGGGCAGTGAGACTTTTCTGCATGATACGGCAAGGGTAGATACTTGTTATGATACATAACATTTGTCAAAACCCATAGAGCTGTAGGACACAGAGTCAACCCTAATGTAAACTGGTTAACATTAGTTGATAGTAATGTATCAATATCGACTCATCAATTATAACAAATATACCACACGAATGCAAGATGTTACTAATACGGAAAGCGAGGGAGGGAAAGGAGCTATAAGGGAACTCTATTGACTGCACGATTTTATCTTAAAGAATGCTTTAAAAATAATGTATTTAAATGAAGCTAGACAATGATAAGTGCTTTGGAATGAACAGAGGGTGAAGTGGGAAATGAGAGGCAGAGCATTGTGGTGGTAGTCGGGGGCAGGAAGGCGGGGTGTGGTATTAGCCTGGTTGGGGTAGGCATGGCCTCACAGGGAAGACCAGACTTGAGCTGTGAGAGAAGGGACAGCAGAAAGCAAGGATCCAGGGCTAGACTGAGGAAGCCAGGGTCACTGGAGCAGCCCCTGGCATGGATCTGGAAGAAAGTGACTCGTCTGAGATCACACAACTCACTTCTTTCAGCTTGGTCAGGGAGAAACCGGAGAATTCTCATGTTGAGCAGTCCTGTGCCTGGGAGCGAGGCCCTCCGTGTACGCCGAGTGATGCGACAACCAGGACACCAGGCAGCAGGATGCATGGAGCCCTGCACTGTCCTGAACAATCTTTCCTCACACACCAGTAGGACTATTTGGCCTTCTCCTGCAATTTGCAGGCCATGTGGTTTCATTTCCTTCTTACCAAACTCAGAACTGCACCCCCCCAGCTCCCTGTCATTAAACTAAAGGAGATAAATTGTTTTTGACCAGAAATCTCTCGTTAAGAAAAAAGGGGTAAAAATGTTAGCTCTGGCCTGGATCTCAGACAGCAGGGAAAAAACTGTTTTCATTTGCAGGGTGGCTGGAGGTACAAGCAGGTATAGAACAACACAGAGTTAGGAGGACAAATATTGATCTTTTTTAGTGTTTCACTTAAATATTTCCCAAATATTCTGGATGATGACTGTCAGAGGCCCTTCCCTGGTGATAGAAGGGCAGGTGCACCTTGGAAGGCACTTGCATTGGCAAATCCCATGGTGTGGGCCCAGCTTTTAAAATATAAAACACCAGGGCACCTGGGTGGCTCAGTCGGTTAACTGTCTGCCCTGGGCTCAGGTCATGATCTCAGGGTCCTGGGATTGAGCCCCACGTCAGGCTCCCTGCTCAGTGGGGAGCCTGCTTCTCCCCTCCCCGTCTACTGCTCCCCCTATTTGTGCTTGCACTCTCTCTAAGTAAATAAAAAAATAAAATATTTTAAAAAATAAAATACAAAACACTGAAATAGGTCTGCCTGCTTAAAAATGGCATCAACCCAAATTCTGTGTATACCCCAGCTCCACTATTTTAGTGAAATAACTCAGGAGAGCTATCTAATTTCTTTTCCACCCTAGAAAATCATCATTATTTCCTAGTAGGGTTTGGGGAGGATTCAGTAAGTTAGTGCATGCAAAATGTTTAACATAGTGCCTGGCATGGAATAACTCACTGAAAGTTAGCCTAAGATTGAACCTGTGGACAACGATCTGGGCATCTGCTTCTCTTTACTGTCACCAACGAAGTAATGATGGAACATGGAGAAATACTTCTACAGAGCCAAGAGAAGCTTTATAGAACTTTTTAAAGAGTGATTCCCAAATTGCTGCACTTGTAACTACAGTGTCCCATGAAATGTTCATAGCTGTTCCATGGTCAAGTATACTTGAGCAACGATTAGTAAAAACAAATTAAAAACAAACGAACAAACAAACCTGGCTTCTTGTGGTGAGCATACCATGATGTATGGATTTGTCCAATCACTGCACTGTATACCTGAAACCAATGTAACATTGTGAATAAGCTATACTTCAATTAAAAATAGGCTTCTTGGGCGCCTGGGTGGCTCAGTTGGTTAAGCGACTGCCTTCGGCTCAGGTCATGATCCTGGAGTCCCTGGATCGAGTCCCGCATCGGGCTCCCTGCTCGGCAGGGAGCCTGCTTCTGCCTCTGACCCTCCCCCCTCTCATGTGCTCTCTCTCTCTCATTCTCTCTGTCTCAAATAAATAAATAAAATCTTTAAAAAAAAAAGAAAAGAGGGCACCTGGGTGGCTCAGTCGGTTGGGCGACTGCCTTCGGCTCAGGTCATGATCCTGGAGTCCCGGGATCGAGTCCCGCAAGCGGGGAGCCTGCTTCTCCCTCTGACCCTCCCCCCTCTCATGTGCTCTCTCTCTCTCATTCTCTCTGTCTCAAATAAATAAATAAAATCTTTAAAAAAAAATAGGCTTCTTACTTTTTTGAAGATTTAAATACCTCAGCATTGAAGATCTAACATGGACTGGCATGGCGTGGCCTGAATTTCAGAAGGGTGATTCTGGAAGCATTAGGACAGACGGCTGGAAGGTCAAGAGACTGGACACAGAGATGAGAAATGATGTCGGCCCTGGGGATGGACACAACGTCATGGGCGTTGGTGACACTAAAAAAGTAGATTAGACAGAAGTTGGTGCCCAGTGAAATGTCAGGGGTGCAAGCAAGGGAGAAATCAGAGTTTCTATTTTCTTTGGAATGTGGCAGTAAAACCTAAGATAAAAAACAGGTAAGAAAGGAAAAAGATAATGAAAAAGAAGAAAAAGAGACCGATCTGCTGCCTTGAGTTACTATCATGTACCAGAGATGATTAGATGCCTATTTTATTTTGTCCTCACATTTTCCAAAAGGTAGATATTTATCATCTCCACTCTCTAGAGGAGGAAACTAAACCTCACTGAAATGAGTAACTGGCCTTTATCCCTGGAGCTAGTGAAGAGCAGATGGTTTTCAAATCAGGCCCGTCCATCTACGACAACCCTCTGCTTATGAGTTTTTCTCATAACATGGCAGCTTTTCGTTGGAACATCCAGAAAAACGATGAAAAAGTCCATCCTTTCTATTGAACCACGTTAACTTCAGAGAGTCAACCTGAAATTTTGCTCTGATGATTGTCAAATGCTTTCTGACTGTGGTTGACTGCTTGGGGCAGCAGAGACCCAGCTCTGCTTTTGAGCAGAAGTTACCCCCTGAACAGGCAATGAGCATAGAAAAGGTACTACACCTTCTTGATCCCTGTGAACATCCCTCTCTGAGAACTTGTCCCCTAGTTCCGCAGGACGCAGGAGTGCCCAGTAAAAGAGCCAGCTCAAACCACTGCTCTTGGATAATCAAGTTCGCGGAATAACAACACGTTTGAAAATTGGACACATTTTGTTAGACAAAAGACCAGTTGGGAGTTTCTAGTCCAGATGGCCTGCTCTGCCTGAACCGACCTAATGACCCTCTAGGACAGAGTGGGGATGCTTCTCACCCACTGTGTGAGGTATTTGTGAGAATCAGTTAATTCAAATGGTACTAGTGAAGATCCATCTGTACCGCTTTGTGAATAACCCCCCCTCAACAACCCTACACCAAATTGACCCTTTGCTTTGCAAATGCATTCCCAAATCCTAGGGTGGGGAGGTGGGCACAAATGTGTAAGGGACTCACCTTCAGGCTTCACACCCACTCTCTTAAGGCGATGATTTTGAGCCGTTTTGCTTCACAAAGTACCACTTTTCTCTGGTGAAATGAGAATAACATGACCAGCTCACAGGGTTGCTGTAGAAATGAATGTAAATCACCCAACTAACATTGAGCAAGCACGAGTTAACTCTCACCACAAACCAAAATTTACCGCGGTGGATGAGAAGGAGGCTGCTAATTACCCAGGGGGACAAACAAGGTGCACAGCATCAACAAGAATAAGACTGGTAGTACCCGAATCCACGATCCTAGGGGTCTTGCCACACCTGCTAGCCTTCTTCCTGTAAACACCATTGGGGAGGGGGGAAAATAATTAAAACATAATGTCAAAATACATTTGGCTGTGTCATAACCCCCATGTAGTATAACACAATGTAAATTTAAATTACACAGCATGCTTTAGTTGAGACCAGAGGCATTGGGGGCACTCCGGAGTAATTAGCAGCTAATGCAATCCAGGCAGGCACACAGAAACTCTACCTTCGTCAGCATTTATGCCCACTCGGAGGGCAGCCCCTTTATGTAAATATAAAAGGATAATTACTGCAGGGGGAAAAAATGGAGCAGGTATTGTTGATCGTAGGGATGAGGACGAGTGGGGTTTTGAATGCACAAAGCAGGCCAGCGGCCGCGTGCAGCTACTTCAAAGCGGAAAAGCCGAGGCTCAGCCACTCCAAAATTGCTCCGTGCCCAGGACGCACCAGCAGCCAATGGGCACACGCAGCGATGAAGTTGCTGGAGCTTATTTATAGAGGCTTTCCCTCTTCTTTAAACATAAACAAAAGAGAAATCCCAGCCCTGCTTGGCTTCATCAACAGCATATGGAATAAATTATGCCTAATGACAGGCTTGAAGCCGCTTTGCCACTCCTGGGCGCGGACGCTGCGCTCGGTGGCGTCCAGTTGGCGAGCCCAGCCGCAGGCTCTGCGAGTCCCCTGGAACCGCACAGATGAATGGGGGGAGTGGAGGGAGCAAGGCTGGCTAATTGAAAAGGGGGAGCACTTCACAAACGCCATTACATGAAATGTGAGAAGTGTAACGTGGCAGGAAGCAGGCAGTACCTGGTGTCGGGGCTAATTGTGTTGCTCGGTGGCCCGTTAGCCCCCGCGCGCGTGCGTGCGAACCGAGCGGCTCCCTTGGCTCGCCGGCGCCTGGTCCCCGGACTCTGCGCTTGGATTACAGGACGCACCCACCTGTCCCGCGGCAGCGTCCCCGAGGTCTCACGTTTCATTTAAATCAACGCAGGCACAGATGACACGCTTGTATCTTACCTTTTCGGGGCTGGGACAGGAGTCCTTTTCTACCACTGACATAGAGATATTTGGTTAAAAGAGGAAAACTTGAATTCAAGAAGTGTATTGGATTTTAGTACGTCTGCGGGGGGCGGGGGGGGGGGAGCAAAAGAAGAAGAAAGGGGGGAGGGGGGGGAGGGAGGGAAGAGGAAGGAAGGGATGAAAAGGGAAAAGGACAAAAAAAAAGGGGGGTAGGAGGACCTGGGGACCTCAGTCTGAAGAGCCTGCAACTCTTGATCTCAGGGTCCTGGGTTCGAGCCCCACACGGGGTGTAGGGATTACTTAAATAAATAAAACTTTACAAAGGGAGGGTGTGAAGGAAGAAAACAAATGAACAAAAGAGAATGATTTTTGTATACAAGAAAATTTTTGTTTTTATTTTTTTTTTAAGATTTTATTTATTTGACAGAGACAGAGCCAGAGCAGAAACACAAGCAGGGGGAGTGGGAGACCGAAAATCAGGCTTCCCGCTGAGCAAGGAGCCTGATGTGGGACTCGATTCCAGGACCCTGGGATCATGACCTGAGCCAAAGTCAGATGCTTAACCACTGAGCCACCCAGGTGCCCCTTGTTTTTATTTTTTAATTAGAGCCAGTTTCCTGCAAGAGGTGGTAATATCCATAAATGTCTCTCTTCCATGGTTACTATTTTTACACAGGGGCAAGGGAAATAAAGACAAACTTTCCTAGTAGAAATCAATCATATTTTCAGGGAACATTAGTCCTCGATGAGCTAAGATTCCATTTATTCCAAACCCTAATCTAATATGCATGTGGCCCTGTTTATTCAGGGTTCTTTACTGCAACATTAGTGTTCAGTCCAAAATTTATATTTACAGAAAAAAATGATCAGATTCAGAAGGAAAGTGAGTGAAATGGGATATTTTATGTAGTCTTTAATTAGTATTAGCTCATCACCTGTGACAGACATACCGTAATGAACTAACAAAAGTCAAAAGAATTTTTTAAAAGATCAAATCTTACGTGAAGAATTGACATAATATATATTGGCTGGTCCCAGCTTTCTAATAACTAGCATCTTGGAAATGTTTTTGAAAAGCCTATAAATTCTGGAGAGTTTATTTTGGGGTTTAAGTCTAAGATACATATTTAAATCCAAAGCACTTTCAATGGATATGGTAAAACCATATAATTCAAGGATAAGGGGATTTGAGAGTGAGACAGTTCAAATCTGCAGTCCCATTTGCAATAACTTATAAGCTGTGTGACTATAAGCATGTAACTTAACTCTCTGAGATTCAATGACTTCAGTTGTGAATTATGAAAAGTCATGTCTATCTTGTAAAGTGTGCTGAGGATCAGAGAAAAGATGTATAAAGAGCTGAGCACAATGCCTTGCATACAATCAGTATTCAGTTGTTAGCTCTTTAAATTAGAGGTTGTATGAGTTTTTAGGAGGAAACTGGTGGATAGCTTCTACTTTTTAATTAGGCATATTCAAAAAAAAACCCCAAAAGTACCAAATGCATAAATACATTCTTCTAAGCTTCAAGCAGCAAATATAAATGACAGACAATATCTCTCCTTTGCCTCAAGATAATGTAATTTCTGTAAGCAGACATGAGACTTACCCCAGAGTGGATCTGTATCGAGAGTGCTTATCCCCAGGGATATACTGTATACGTAACTCGATGCGTCTGTTACTGTTGTAATTGGGAACCAAGAAAGCCATCGTTGTGTGGAAAGAGAGCCAAGACTCTCTGCAATGTCAATGAGGTAGGATCAGAATGACATTTCCAGCATAATGTTAGCCAATTAGATGTTGGAAAAATGTATGCACTGCTCCAATCCACCTGTCATGTGCCTAGGATTCGTAATAGGGAACAGGAAGAGGTCACCGAAATGAAAAGCAAAAATCAGGGAGAAAAATGTGAATTTAAAGGCAAGATAGGCTGAAAACAGCAGTACTCAGGAAGAAAGTTCCAAAGAAAGTGGCCCTTGAATAGTTTTTTTTTTTTTTTTTTTTTTGGCCCTTGAATAATTTTGACGGAGAATTGCAATGATTGCCTATGCTCGGCATCAAGGTCCCCTATTTTGAAGGAAATTTTATGGATGTCTTGGACTGCTACAAATCATCTCAGAGTCAACAAGAGGTCCTAAAACTAGCCCCTTCCTATGCTGCCACCAAAAAAAAAAAAAAAAAAAAAAGCCAACATTCTCCCAATGAGGTTTTTCAAAAATGAATTACGCCATTAAGTGCCAAGAAGAAAATTAGCTATGAGCTTTTAAATTTAAAATGATCCCCTTTTTAATTGTAAAACAGTGGCACTTAACTGCTATTGATCCTGCTGAGACACATTAGGGAACAGGGTCACCATAACTGTTAATATTCACTGCTTAGTGAAAGAGCATCAAAGGACATTTTAATGTCACAGACTTTCTCGGGGAGTTTTTAAAGAAGGTTTGAATCAGCCAGCCTATGAATGAAAAGGACATGAGGTAGACAAATGTAGAAACAAATGTGATAGCAATTTTCTGCTAATCAAATCATAACTCAAGATTGATTTTTTGGCAAAAGTTTATGTCATATAGATTTCCAAGGTTGGTCGACATTTAAAAGTCAGAGTATATATTTTCTATAGACTGGGACTTTTCAGATGATTATCCAACAGGGAATTTTTGTTTATTTTTTAACACAGAAATGTAAGAGAGAGCCTCCCTTCTGGGGAAGACCACTCCGCTTTTGCATACTTCAGAAGGAAGGACTGTGAAATGTCCATGGCATTTCATTTAAAACTCAGTCCATCCTACTTTTTTGAAGCATTTATTGGATAAGACAATGAATGTTTGGTTTCTTAAAGGAAACAATTACATTTTTAGAACACATTCAAAAGAGGTTTTCTCATTTCTCCCAGATCCTATAGTGAATTTGAAAATATTGAATTTGTGACATTGTCGACTTCTAGAATGCTGAACTTTGCCAAGATAGGGAGCTGAACACAATGCTTCCTGTTAAAATTAAAACCTCTTATTCCAAAGCCCTAAGCGAAATGTTAAATAGTAAATTTAATGTGGTATTGGACTTAAAAAACACACATACACACCTTGTATTCATCTTTCTTTCTGAACAGATCATATCTTTGTTTTTCCAGTGCATAATTCTCACTATGCCAGTGGACTCTTGCAAAAATAGTATTATCATTTTTTTTTTGTCCTGAGTTCAAAAGTACAACTTAATTGTCTACAAAAACATTTTTTAGGGTGTAACATTTTGGCAAATAAAATCTTACAGGGATTACCACCTAGAAAGGGAATTAACAAAAGGAAATAAATGGTTTCTTTGGGTGTTTTACATTCTTATTGTTTAAAAGAAGGTATTTCATTCTTTATGGCATCACTGAGGTGTCCTCAGGGGCATCTGGGGACAGATAGAAAACCACTTGCCTACAGGATGTATTCATTCTTAGATCCACGTATTTACCCAATGCACATTCTCTGGGATTTCACACTGGAAACTAAGGAAACTCCAACGTTAAGGGAGTCACAATCTTAGGGAGAGACAGACAAGAAAACAGGATATCCTGATGCTCTACTAGAGTTCAGATCAAAACACTATGAAAATGCAGAGGATGAACATCTAAATGGGATTCCAGAGGTAAGTAGTCCCAAGGGCATGATGCAGGAACTAGAACTCTGAGGATGCCTTGATATTGGACAGATGCAGACATAGTCTTAGGGCATTTCAGACAGAGGGGAAAAGAACAGGCAAATGTGGGGCTAACAATGAGCATGTAAATGGTACCAAGGCAGCAAAGAAGACAGAGCCAAACCATATCATGCTAAGGAATGAGTCTTTAAAACAATGGAAGAACCATAGATGACTTCTCAGCTGGTGAATGATGGGATCAGATTTGTTATTAGTGTTACTAGTTACTCTTCCAGCAACATAAAGAACAAATTGGAACAGGCAAGCCAGGTTGGAAATGGAGAACCCAGTTGGAAGGTTGCTGTGGAAAACCATGTGAGAAGTGATAAGACACTTAACTAGGGAAGGAGCCTTTGGGATGCAAAAAAGCATGGTCTGAGTGATTAACTGGAAGTAGAAAGAAAAGAGATGAGTGCCTTGAGTGTCTCAGATTTCTGGCTTGGATGGTCACACGAACGATCTAGCTATCTACCATTTACTATGTTAGGTTTACTGAATGATTCTACCATCTACTGAAATACCAAGGAAAGAGGTCATTGAGGATGTTCTATGAGTCTTATTTGGGGCATGTTGAGATTATCATCAAAGTGTAGGTGTCCGCTAGGCAATTGAATATGTAGATCTGGAGTTCAGGAAAGAGTTTTAAGTTCTAGCTAGATTGTCCAAGAAGAGTCCTTAACCCTAGAGGTCCTCAGATGGACTTCAGGGACCTCTGAGCCCTCTAAAATTCTTGTGCAATTATGCATTCTCATATGTGCATAAGTAAGAGGCAATTCATTATATAACAAGTTCTCAAAGAGCTCAAAAACCTCAAAGAACTACCTGCATAAACAATAAAAGAATCAAGTGTGGAACTCTGAGCATTAACAATATTTAAGAAAATGGAGTTAGTCTAGAAGATGAGATCCACATACACTGTCTCATTTCTGTTTCCAAATCCATACTGTTTTACCAAATCCCTCTACTCCAGACAAAGAACTTTACTGTTATCCAAGGCACCCATGTTTTTTTCCTGCCTCTAACCTTCTCCCTCTTGAGTACCTGTCAGTTTTCTCTGCCTATTTTAGTTCCACTCTGCTTACAAATCCAATTCATGAAATTTGTGTGGTTTTTTTCTTTCACCAGCCCAAATGCCCCCACCTCTTCTAAATTTCAGCAAGAACTCTTACCAGTTGGTTTCGTTTGGCCCTTACACAGTGCCTAGCACCAAGTAATTTTTCAAAATTCATATATAAATCAGAACTTGAGACAGCTCTTGAAATGCCAGTTTGTGTGACTCTTTAATGTAGTGTGTATATGTATGTGTATATGGGTGTATTAGCATATATTTGCATGTATTCTGCCTACCAACAAAACTATAAGTTCATTGAAAGCAATGCCTATGTTACATTTCTAGCACAATTTTGAGTACATACTACATATTTACATACCAAGAGGTCAGAAAGATGAAGAGAAGGATAAAAGAAAAGAGGTGACACACCCAAAGTCAGTAGAAAAACTTCTAACTTGGAATTTGGAAATCTAAGTATCAATTCTGTCTCATCTGCTTTTAAGTTACTTAACCTCTAAGATGAAAAAAAATTTGCCTGCTCTATTTATATCATGATATTGTGACAGTTAAGTAATATAATGTATTTAAATATAGTATTGCATATATAAATAATTTATATAAAAATGTGTGTATAATATAGAAATATATTTTATAAAATTCACTTAAACATATATAGGTGCATTTTTATAATGTAGAATAAAAAGGATCCATATTAATAAAGATAAATAAATGAATCACAGGAGAAAATTGTAATGATAGTCCATAATGTTTTAATTTTGTTTCGTAAGTAATAAACACAGTTTAAAATAATTATCATTATTTTTAATAATAAGATTAACTGAATGATTTTTCAATTGATCCCAATTGAAACAAGGGGGATCACAGAAAAATATTCAGCAAAATTCCTGCAACTAAGCTACTAAATTTCTGTAACTAGCTAATAATTCTAGACAGAACAAGTTAAAAATTATGATTCTCTAATCCTGGTGATGATAAACCAATCTTTTTAGAAGAGATGAAATGTAAATATATCATGATTTACTCAAAAATTGTTACTAAAAATTGATCAGAGGGGCATCTGCGTGGCTCAGTCAGTTAAGCGTCTGCCTACAGCTCAGGTCATGATCCCAGGGTCCTGGGATCAAGGCCCATGCCTGGCTCCCTGCTCAGCTGGCAGTCTCTTTCTCCCTCTACCTTTGCCCCTCGGCCCCCTTGTGTTCTCACTCTCTCTTAAATAAAATCTTAAAAAAAAAAAAAAAAAAAAAACATGGGATGCCTGGGTAGCTCAGTCAGTTAAGCAGCTGCCTTCTGCTCAGGTCATGATCCCAGGTTCCTGGGATCGAGGCGCATGTTGGGCTCCTTGCTCAGTGGAGAGCCTGCTTCTCCCTCTCCCTCTGCCTGCTGCTCTGCCTACTGGTGCTCTCTACCTCTGTCAAATAAATAAATAAAATCTTTAAAAAAAACTAAAAATTGATCAGAAATAGATTTATGATAAATCAAAATAAATTTTTTAAAGAACTAAGGGAACTCAATTTAGAGACTGATAAATATTATTCTGGAATAAGAATAATTTATTTCTTAAGACAATTTTTAGTTTAGATTTTACATAACAGTTTGTATAGAATATATGTTAAATATTCATAAAGTAGGATATAACTTTACATATTTTTGCATATCAAAGATTGGTGCTCTGTTCTCTATCTAATAAATGCTCAGAGTATTCTAGCTTTTACAATAAGTATTTAAAGGGAGTAGACAAAAATCTTCATTTTGCCTATTTTTTATACAAACCTCTAGTCCATGCCACCTTATGTCTGGATGTGCCTTACAGAAACAAAGCAATTTTGGTTCACATGCATGCGAATTAAATCACTGCGGTTGGGATGGTTAAAAAATGTGTCAGTAAGGCAGAGGGTATGAAAGGTGCAGAGTGGGGCAGGAAGAGGTTGAAATGATCTCTTCAGAGAGAGATAGAGGAAGATTCTAAATAAATCCCAGTCTTGGAGCTGTTGTCCCATATGGATTACTAGACAGGGGTCTGATGGTTGCAGGACAGACGGATGAACCAGGTGAGGAAGATTTTTCCGCCATGTCCTGGAGCCATGAACCCAAACCTACACATCTCCTGTCCTTGCCCCCACAATCACGAGAAGGTACAGTTCAGACTCTGTAGAATTTGAAGCCCATACATTTTGAGGGACCCTCTTAAAAAGCAACAAAAAAAGAAATTACAAATACATTAGTTATGAATGGAAATATTTAGTTAGAATAAGAAAAGAAATCACAAAGTTTTTTTTTTGTTTTTGTTTTTTTTTTTAAAGATTTTATTTATTTATTTGACACACAGAAAGCACAAGTAGGCAGAGAGGCAGGCAGAGAGAGAGGCAGAAGCAGGCTCTCCACTGAGCAGGGAGCCCGATGCGGGACTCGATCCCGGGACTCCAGGATCATGACCTGAGCCGAAGGCAGTCGCCCAACCAACTGAGCCACCCAGGCGCCCGAAATCACAACGTTTTTGAGACTTGGAAATTCAGGTCCATTTTTCTGTGGTAGCTTAAGGCAATTTGTTAGAAATGCTTATAGAACAATGGTTCCAATGGCAAGTTGGCTTGTTCTTCACCAAAAAGGCCTTCACTCCTGGCACCTCCCAGCACTCACAGGGACCTGCTCATAGAGTCCCCGAAGCTTAAGCTTTCTTCATCAGCCTTGCAGGAAATCTGTCTCTGGTACTGAGAAGCCATTACAAGTCTTTGGCTGGTTACCTTTTACGGCTCCCCATTTGGTTCAGCCCATGTTATACGCCAAGGCAATGTTCCATGAGAAAGACAACATCTGCACCTTTGAAATTCCAGTCTCCCAGTGAGGGAAAAGGTTACTGGGGAACGGGCTGTGGGCCATGATTCTTCACTCCAGCCTGCCCACCTCACTTTGCATCTGTCACAGTCCCTGTGGAGAGAAGTCTTCAGCCTTTCCACTCCATGGCTATACAGTTGCAGAGCAGGGAAGGTGTGTTCCCAGCCTCACAATCTGATTCTCATGCTGCTGATATCACAGATGGAGTGTCCCCAAATCCAGCCAGTTTGGCAATGGTGGCAGCTATAAGCCCAGTCATGATGTTTCAGGTATGAAGATAGGAGTTGATTGGCCTACACCTACAACCTGGTAAGAGTTAGGAAGTCACAACACCTTTCTGTCTGTTCTGACAGGTCAATAACATTGAATTTGCACCTCAGAAGTGGAACACTATTTAGAAAATAATCAAGTTGCTTCTGTAGCTGACAGCCAAGAGACTTGAAGAATGTGGTAAGAGTGTGAACTGTCCATTCCAGCCTCCCAGACGGGAAGAATGGAGTGCATCCGAGTGGGGAGGTTCATAAAGCCTCACCCTGCAGGTAGGTGGGAGGAGGCCAGACAGGTGGTGATGGGATACACAGAATCAGAATTCAAGGTGTCAGGTGGAAATAGGGTTGTCAGATAAAATACAGGACATTCAATTTCTAAATTCAGATATACATTAATAAATTTTTCAACATATGTATGTTCCCAAAATTGCATGGGATATATTTATATTAAAAAAATTATTTCTTCTGTATCTGAAATTTAAATTTAACTTGAATCCTTTATTTTTTATTTGTTAGGTCTGGCAACACTCGGTGGAAGACCACCTAAAAGGGAGACCCTAAATTAGCTAGGATCATTCAGTTCTAAGAAGTAGAAAAAGATGACAAACTACTTAAAGCAAAAATAAAAATAAATGTGCAAATATATGGTCAATTGATTTTTTACCTAAGGCTCACATTCTTTCCTTTTTCACCACTTTAAGCATCTCTATTTTTTGTCATTTTATTTTATTTTTTTTCATCATGATAACGTACTCTTTAATCTCCAACCCCTATTTCTCCCATCCCCCCCACCTACCTACTTCTGGTAACTATCAGTTTGTTCTCTGTAGTTGAGAGTCTGTTTCCTTTCTCTTTCCTTTTTTTTTTTTTTCTCATTTGTTTTGTTTCTTAAATTCCACATATAAGTGATATCATATGGTATTTGTCTTTCTTGGTATTTGATCTATGGTATTTGATCTATGGTATTTGGCTGACTTATTTCGCTTAGCATTAGACTCTCTAGCTGTATTCATGTTGTTGCAAATAGCAAGATTTCATTATTTTTTATGGCTGAATAACATTCCATTGTATATATGTACTACTTCTTTATCCATTCATTGTCGACAGACAGTTGGGCTGCTTCCACTGTTTGGCTATCGTAAATAATACAATAAATATAGGGGTACATGTATCCCTTTGAATTAGTGTTTTTGTATTTTGGGGGTAAATACCCAGTAGTGTGATTACAGGACCATCGGGTGGTGCTATTTTTAATTTTTTGAGGAAATTCCATAGTGTTTTCCATGATAGTTGCACCAAATGGCATTTCCACCAATAGTGCAAGAGGGTTCCTTTTTCTCCACATCCTCGCTAACATTTGTTGTTTTTTGTGTTTTTTATTTTAGCCATTCTGACAGGTGTGAGGTGGTATTGTAGTTTTGATTTGCATTTCCCTAATGGTGAGTGATGTTGAGCATCTTTTCATGTATCTGTTGACCATCTGGACATCTTTAGAGAAATGTCTGTTCACATCTTCTGCCCATTTTTTAATTACATTATTTGGTTTTGGGATATTGAGTTGTATCAATTCTTTGTATATTTTGAATACTAGCCCTTTATCAGATATGTCATTTGCAAATACCTTCTCCCATTCAGTAGGTTGAGTTTTAGTTTTGATGATTGTGTCCTTTGCTGTGCAGAAATTTTTTATTTTGATGTAGTCCCAATAGTTTATTTTTGCTTTTATTTTCCTTATCTCAAGAGATAGTATCTAGAAAAATGTTGCTACAGCCAATGTCAGAGAGAGAAACCTGTGCTCTCTTCAAGGATCTTTATGGCTTTAGGTCTCATATTTAGTTCTTTAATCCATTTTGAGTTTGTGTGTATGGTGAAAGAAAACCATGACAAACTATTTAAAGCAAAACTAAAAATAAATGTTGTGCAAACATATGGTCAATTGATTTTTTTATAATAATGCAAATGCAATTCATTTGGATAAGAATAAAGTGCTGGACTGTCTGGGTATTTTTGTGAAAAATAAAACAAAAATCAACCCCTATATTATATTATGCACAATAATTAATATGAAGTAGATCACACACCTAAATGCAAATGCTAAAACTATAAAGCACTTAAAGACAAAAATAGAAGAATATTTGCACCACATGAGGAAGGCAGAGATTTCTTAGGGTACAAAGGAGGAACTAAGCAGAAAAGAAAAATTGACAAATTGGTGTCTTGGACTGAGTTCCCTAAAGGCAGATCCTGAGATGGGCTCTTGTGTGAGTCATTTATTGAGTGAATGCCTGTAAGAGACATCTGTAAGGAAGTAAGGGAAGCAGGATAGGACAGAAGAGGAAGCATAGCAAAGAAGCAGGGTCAGCTGGAGTCCAGACTCTGCCTGATCCCACATGGAGGCATGGACACAAATGACACTTCAGTTCAATCCCATATGGAGGTCAGGGTATAAGCCTTTTGTACCACCATACCAACCAATCATTTGTATAAGCCATTTCAGAAAAAAAGCATGGTACTCCAGTTATTTCTAGGTAAAATGACTCCCACTGGCTGACAATTCTTCTGAGAAGGCTCTCGTTGTAAGACTTTTGCAGCCAACATTTATAATAGGTGGGATTGGGTCTATTGCCATTGGACATCATCAGAGTTAAAAATTTCCAATGATCAAAAGGTGTTATTTTAAAAATGATTAGTCAAGTCACATATTGAAAGAAAGTATTTGCAACTCTTGTGTCTCACAAAAGGCTCATATCAAGAATAGATAAAGAAATTCTGCAAACCCAAACAAACAATCCAAGTTTTAAAAATGGGCAAAGATCTTATATGCAGAAAACCCTAATGATTCAACACAAAAGCTGCTATAATTAATAAATGACTTCAGCAAAGTAGTGAAATACAAAGTCAACACATAAAAATCAGCTGCATTTCGATACACTAACAGTGAGCAATCTAAAAAGGAAATTACAAAAATAATTCAATTTACAATAGCACAAAAAGAATAAAATACTTAGGAATTAACTTAACCAAAGAGGTGAAAGACCTGTACAACAAAGACCACAAAACTGAAACTTCCACAACTTCCACTGCTGAAAGAAATGGAAGAATACATAAATAAATAGGAACACAGCCCACGTTCATAGATTGAAAGATTCAATATTGTTAAGATGCCAATACTAACCAAAGCAACCTACAAATTCAATGCAACCCCTACGAAAATCCCAATGATATTTTTGCAAATATAGAAAAACCCATCCTAAATTCATACGGGATCTCAAAAAAACCCAGACAGTCAAAACAATCTTGAAAAAGAGCAAAGCTAGAGGACTCACACTTGCTCACACTTCCTCATTTGAAAACTTACTTTAAAGCTACTGTAATCAAAACAGTGTGGTACTGGCATAAAGACAGACATATAGATCAATGGCATAGAATAGAGGTCCCAAAAATAAACCCTTGCATATATTGTCAAATGATTTTTGACAAGGGTGCCAAGAACTTTGAGAGGAGAAAAGACAGTCTTTTCAACAAATGATGTTGAGAAAACCAGATATCCACATACAAAAAAAAAAAATGAGTTTGGATCTTTACCTAACACCATATACAAAATTAAATCAAAATCAATCGAAGACTTAACTGTAAAACCTAAAACTCTTAGAAATAAGGCATGAGCTTTACAACATGGAATTTGTCAATGATTTTTTGGATTTGACACCAAAGGTAGAGGCAACAAAATAAAAAACAGATAAATTAGACTCTATAAAAATTAAAGAATTTTTGTGTATTGGAATACAATATCAACAGAACAAAAAGGCAACCCACAGAATGGGAGAAAATATTTGCAAATCGTATATCTGATAAAGGGTTAATATCTGGAATATATAGAAAACCCGTAAACTTGGTGTGCCTGGGTGGCTCAGTCATTAACCATCTGTCTTAGGCTCAGGTCATGATCCCAGGGTTCTGGGATCGAGCCCACATCGGGCTCCCTGCTCGGTGGGAAGCCTGCTTCTCCCTCTCCCACTCCCCCTGCTTCTGTTCCTTTTCTCGCTGTGTCTCTCTCTGTCAAATAAATAAATCTTAAAAAAAAAAACCAAAAACATAAACTCAACAACAACAACAAAAAACATACAATCAATTCAAAACTGGGCAAAGTACTTTAATAGATACTTGTTCCAACAAGATATACATATGGCCAATAAGTACCTGAAAAGATGTTCAACATCACTGATCTTTAGGGAAATGCAGATCAAAACTACAACGAGATACCACCTCATACCCATTAAGATGGCTACTATTAAAACAAACAAACAAACAAAAAACAGAAAGTAGTAAGTATTGCAAGAATGTGGAGAAATTGGAACCCTTGTGCATTGTTGGTGGGAATTCAAAATGGTGCAGCCACTGTGGAAAACAGTATGACAGTACCTCAAAAAATTAAAAATAGAATTACCAGCCCATCCAGCAACTCCACTTCTAGGTATATACCCCAACTGAAAGCAGAGCCTCGAAGAGGCATTTGTACGCACGTGTTCATAGTGGCATTATCTGCAGTAGCTAAAACATGGAAGCAAAACAATGCCTATTGTCAGATGAATGGATAAGCTAAATGTGCTTTATACATTGATCAGAGTATTATCTAGGCTTAAAAAGGAAAGAAATTCTACAATATGCTACAACATGGATAAATTCTGAGGACATTATTTTAAGTAAAATAAGTCACAAAATGATAAATACTGTATAATTCCACTTATATGAGATACTTAGGGTAGTAAAATTGATAGAGATAGAAAGCACAGTAGTGGTTGCCAGGGGTTGGGGGGGAGGGGAGAACGTGGAGTTGCTGTTTAATGGGTATAGAATTTCAGTTTTACCAGATGAAAGAGTTATGGAAATGGATGGTGGTGATAGTTGCACAATATTATGATTGAATATCTCCGAAGTGGACACTTTAAAATGGTTAAGATGATAACTTTTATGTTCAGTGCATTTTACTACAATACAAAAATTGAGGGAGGAGGGCAAAGGGCTTTTGTAGACAGAATGGCTAAAATTAAAATAACTGAGAAAACCAAATGTTAGCAAACATTTAGATCAGAGGGACACAAATGCATTGCTAGTAGGAGTGTAAAATGGTACAACCCCTTTGAAAACTTAGTTTCTAATAAATCTAACTCTATACTTACCCCAGGAAACAATAATTATTCTACTAGTGATTATACTACCTCCCCCCCCATGTTAAATACATGTCCACTAAAAAAATTGTACGCATATGTTAGAATGTTCACATCAGCTTTGTTTACTATAGCCAAAATCCAATGTCAATCAACAAGTGAATGGATAAACAATTTGCAGCATATTCATGCAATAAACTGAAACTCAGCAATAAAAAGAGCTCCTGTTACATGCAACAACATAGATGTACCTCAAAACCATGTTGAATGAAAGAAGAGAAACACAAAAGAGTAACCATTCAGTGATTCTGTTATACAAAGTTCAAGAACACTCAAAACTAATCTATAGAGATAGAAATCAGAACAATGGCTGCTTCTAGTGTAAAGCATGGGAACTGACATGAAGAGGTCACGGAAGAACTTTATAGGGTGATGGAAATGTTTTACATCTTGAAAGGATATATACATTTGCTAAAATGTATCAAACTGTACTCTTAATATCTCTCTTTTATATTGCAATGTAAACTATACCTCAATAATTTTTATTAGTTTATCTAACTAGAATTCCAAGAGATTAATTGGTTTCAAGAATGTCTGAATCCCAGAGTTCAGACAGGTTCATCAGCCTGCTCTCTCTCTCTCTCTCCCCCTCCCCCCAAAACCTTTCCTTCTGCTTGCTTCTTGCCTCTGTTTGGCTTATTCTGGATCATATTGCTACACGTAGCCATAAGAAAGTTCCCACAATACCTTTAGGGATTATTACATAGTTCACAATTCTGAAATCACCCTGGGACTAAAATGCTATATTGGCTGAACTTATTCACATACAAGACAAAACTCAGCACATTGTAATTCTTATTTTAATTGTGCTTCAAAACTAATTGGTTGTTCTGCTGAAGTTGTTTTTTGGCAACCCAAATCTTGGAGTAGACACTAGTCATGGCTTCTCTGATCCACAGAGGTAATTTACCATTTTGGAAATTGCCCTCAGCCAGTGTAAGAGAATACTCACATTTTATTTAGAACTACTCATTTATCTGGACATCTATTGCTATTTTCCTAAAAGTCAAGATAGGCCTTGAACATATCACAGCTGGGGGTTTTGAGACAGACATATTATTGATTTTGGTCTCTGAAGAGATCACATTGAGAAAATAGAACGTGGTCTGAGTGGGAAAAGGAATGATTTAGAGCTTCATTTCAGATGCAACCACACTGCATAACCAAAAAGTATATTTTTGTCTTTTATTCCACTCCATTTACAATTTAGGATTGATTTCTATATGGTTCTCTTCCTGCAAAAGTTCAATGAGGCTTTCTAGAAACCATTTGCCCTACAGTACCCAAATAAAATTGTCAGAAAATTTTCTTCCTGAGCCTTCAGCCAGCTGGGGATGGGCTCTTTTTTTAAAATATTCTTTTTCTTTTTTTTTTAAATAAAAGCCAATTCCTACATTTGCTCTTTACATTCTCTAACTCAAAAAAATTTGCCTTCCTGAAGTTTCTTGCTTGACTTTGTTTCTTCCCATCTTCTATATTTCATTAGAAGGCCCAACTCAGGACTCAAGGAAATAAGATTTTAGATGTATCTTCGCACTAGTCTCTGCCTGATTAATGCAATAATGGCAGAAATTAGTTGGAAGTGGGACAGCATGCCCACAAACTGAAAATATTTACTATCTGGCCCTGCAAAGAAGTAATTTTCCCGTGCCTGACTTTTACCATCACCTTTTCATGCTCTCCTCTATCACACTAAATCTTAAACATTCTCCTTGGAATGGAAGAGGCATACCAGGAGCCTAACAGAAAAACTAAGTCTTACAGGGTTGGCCAAATCTCTTTATCATGTATATTATTGATACAGAAAAGTGTGTTATGGGGAGGTAACCCCTATACCAGATAGCCTTGGGGTTTTGTTCTATCAGCACCTTAATGACACTCAAGGACAGAGCATGCCAACAATTCTCTCCAGCCCACTTATCCACCCATTCAATCTTCAGGTCTCCATCAGACCTAAGTGGAAGTTAAATTTTTATCTAGATATAAACATGTTCTAACATATAGATGATCTCTCAGAAAAGGTTTTCTGGAATCTCCTGTTAAGGCTAGCAATAGCACTTGTGTAGGAAAAAAATCCCTAAAAGAATACTAAAATAGGGCGCCTGGGTGGCTCAGTTGGTTAAGCGACTGCCTTCGGCTCAGGTCACGATCCTGGAGTCCCGGGATCGAGTCCCGCATCGGGCTCCCTGCTCGGCAGGGAGTCTGCTTCTCCCTCTGACCTTCCTCCCTCTCATGCTCTCTATCTCTCATTCTCTCTCTCAAATAAATAAATAAAATCTTAAAAAAAAAAAAAAAAAAGAATACTAAAATATATTTTTTGACCATGGAAACAATCTTAAGACATCAATCAGTAGCTTGGCAATGGAAAACTGGTGTGGGAAGAAGTCTGGTCATGGAGGATCTAGAAGAAATGAGGGACTCACCATGGAGGCTCAGAGAATTCAAGAGTTGTTTCACCCTAGATTCATGATGTATTCAAGGGTAGAAAGAGCTGTTTCAAGATAAGACTCCCGCCAAGACATCTAGATGAAGGTCCCAGGGAGGGGGCAGTAAACAAGTCAGCAGCATCATCTGAGTGCTCCCATGGAAGCTGATGACTTAGGACTCCCTACCCTCTCTCCTCTGAGATAGATGACTGAACAATGGGCAGAGCTATGCCCGGCTCAACCACTGACACCAACTGACATTCCAACAAGCTCCACACCATTATCACCTCCATCAAAGTCAAAACACAGCAGAGGCCCCTGCCCTGTCCCCAGTCCTCCAACCCTACCTGCCAGATAACATGGCATTTATCATGGCCATGTATTTCTTCATACTTAATACAACTGAGTCCACAAACAATACTGGTTTTGTATTTTAATTTAAATAAATTTACTTCATTGTATGTTTCCATCTACAGCTTGACATTTCCGCACTGTTTCATTTAGGGTGTTAATGTATTATTTTGTGTTTGTTTTTTTTTAAGAAGCTGATGTTCATACTTATACGCATGGTCTATTTGTTTTGACTGCTGTGAATTATTCCATCCATTAGGAGAGATGTTCAAGTTGCTTACAATTTTCCAGAACCATAAACACTGCTCTGTGGACATTTTTTATCCTATCCATGTGCCATGGCAGTATTATTCCTGAAGCATATACAGCTTTCAACTCTGTTTTCCATGGAGTTTGAGCATTTTATCATATCATCATTGGCCAATCAGATTCCTTTTTCTGTGATCAATCTGTTCATATTCTTTAGTTATTTTTTATTGTTTTTATTCCTGCTTAATATTAGATATTTCACATATAACCTGACCAGTAATCATTGACTAGTGTTTTATGTTGCAAACTTTTTTTTGCCAACTTGAGCCTTGTCTTTGTCTTTCAACTTTTATTAGTGGTTTTTTAAACTGAAGTTTATAATTTCGGTGAGTTAGATACCCTAATTCTTATTATTTGTCATTTTTTATCTTATTTAAGAAAATGTTTTATACACAAAGATTATGAACAGATTATTCTTTTTTTATTTTTATTTATTTATTTTAGAGAGAGAGAGGGCGGGATGGGGGGTAGGGGCAGAGAGAGAGAGGGAAGAGAGAATCTTACACAGACTTTGCACTGAAAACAGAGCCTGACATGGGGCTCGATCGCACCATCCTGGTATCACAATCTGAGCTGAAACCAAGAGTCAGACACTTAACCAACCCAGGTGCCCCATAAACAGATTATTCTATATTTTCTGAAGACTTGGGAGTTTTATTTTTCAAATTTATATCTGTAATCCATTTGAAAGTCTAGTTACTGTTCCCATGTGAACATCCAGAGGTCCTAAGCTACATATGACATAGCCCATCATTTCGGCACTAATTTGCAAGGCTACTTCTGTCATAGATCGTGTTCACCACATATATTCATGGGTCTGCTGCTGGGATACCTATTGTTAGTATATTTATTCCAATATTTTAGAATCTGTCCAATTTAACAACAAAAAATGTCATTGGGGGATTTTAGCTAATATCTAATTTACTCTATAAATCTAGTTCAATAGAATTCAAATATGTATACATCCCATAGAGGAACATAATAATTTCTCTTAATTTGGAATTTTCTTTTGTTAGCTATGGTGCTAAGTAACTCCCTAGTTTTTCTAGGGATATAGCACACATTTGATTTTGTGTTATTATTTTTATGATGATTTTACAGCTAACAAACTTGTTGAACTTCCTCATTCATACCAATAGTTTATGTAGATTGTTTTGTATTTTTATACAGAAAATTTTATTGTCAGGGTGCCTGGGTGGCTCAGTTGGTTAAGCAGCGGCCTTCAGCTCAGGTCATGATCCCAGGGTCCTGGGATCAAGCCCCTCATTGGGCTCCCTGCTCAGTGGGGAGTCTGCTTCTCCATCTCTCTGCCTTTCCCCCATTCATGCTCTCTCTCTCTCTCAAATAAATAAGATCTTTAAAAAAATTTTTTTAAAAGAAAAATTTTATTGTCTATGAATGTTGATTCATCCTTTCTAATATTAAAATTTATGTCCTCTGGTATTATTGTATTATCTAGAAGCCCCAACATATGTTGAATAGTAGCATGAATGGTGGATATTCTTGTCTTATTCTTGACCTTAAATAGATGAGTCTTAAATATTTTATTTATTTTGTAGTATTTTTTTTAAGATTTTTATTTATTTATTTATTTGACAGAGAAAGACACAGCGAGAGAGGGAACACAAACGGGGAGTGGGAGAGGGAGAAGCAGACTCCCTGCCAAGCAGGGAGCCCGATGCGGGACTCGATCCCGGGACTCCAGGATCATGACCTGAGCCGAAGGCAGTCGCTTAACCAACCGAGCCACCCAGGCGCCCTTATTTTGTAGAATTAACAGAAACTATTTTTTATTGGAATCCTTTTCTTTAAAATTGAGGTATAATTGATATACAATATTAGCTTCAGGTGTACAACATAGTAATTTGGCATTTGTATACATGCTGAAAATGATCATGACAATAAGTCCAGTTATATAAGTCTGTCATCTTACAAAGCTAATATAATATTACTGATTACATTCCCTATGCTGTACATAGGGATGTATCCCCATGACATTTATTTTATAGCTAGAATTTTGTACTCCTTAATACCCTTCACCTATCTCACTCCCTCCCCCCATTTTAACCCTCCTCCCCTCGGGCAACCACCAATCTCTTCTTGGTGTCTATGAGTCTGGGTTTTGTTTTGCTTTGTTTGTTTTGTTTATTAGATTCCACATATAAGTGAAATCATGTGACATTTATCCTTCTCTAATTTATTTCATTTAGCATAATCTTAGCGTAATACCCTTAAGGTCCATCCACGTTGTTGCAAGTGGCAAGATTTCATTCTTTTTTATGGCCGAGTAATATTCCATCACACACACACACACACACACACACACACACATCACTACTTCTTTATCCATTCATTCACTGATGGACACTTAAGTGGTTTCCATATCTTGACTATTGTAAGTAATTCAACAATAAACATAGGGGTGCATATATCTTTTCAAATTTCAAATTCACATTTCTTCAAATAGTTACCTAGTAACAGAATTGTTGGATCATCGGGTAGCTCTATTTTTAATTTTTTCAGGAATCACATGTTGTTTTTCACACTGGCTGCACCAGCTTACATTCCTACCAAGAGGGCACAAGAGTTCTCCACGTCCTCTTCAACACTTATTATTCCCTGTCTTTTTGATAATAGCCATTCTGACAGCTATAAGGTGATCCAAGGGGAGGAATCTCATTTAACACCTACTTTCAGGCTGATTGAAAGCCAGACCCTCAGGCAGGAGCTTTCAAAGTATGCAAATATATATAGATTATGGGGCCATAGTATTAATCCCTGTGAGCCTCCAGACTAGGAGAATGAGAGGTGTCCCCTGGGAGTGACAACTGGAAAACTCAAGGCTCCAAAGGAGTGTATAAGCCACTTTCTGGGAAGTCTTGCTGAGCTGTCACAAGGCCAAGGGGATGCACAAACATCATGCCTGGTTCCTGGGAGCATCTCCTTAGCTTTCAGATGTGTGGAAAACCTGAAGCCTTTCCCAGAGGCTGAAGGTCCAGACTAAGTAAATAGGCCTTTTTTCCAGGAATAGCAAGGTTGTGTTTCAGTCTGCTGTCTCTGCAGTGCCCTGGGGATGGTAGCCTGCCAAGAACTGTCTTTCTGATTGTAATAGTCATGAAGCTCTGGAAACTAGCCTTCCTGGCCACCAGAACAAAGTGATCGAGGGAGGTGGCCCCTGGGTGGAATGTGCTCATAAACTTTAGCTAGGGAGTTGGGGAAGTCTGCCATTGCTCATGCTTGCTGGCCCCAGCCAGAGACCTTGGGAATGCAGCAGCTTACTGGCCTCAGCAAGCGCCATGACCACTGGTTGCCACCCATCTCAGCAGGTGGCAGGAGGGTGCCTTGCCCAAGCTTGCTGGTCTGTGCGAGCAGGTTATGCAGAGAGAGCAACAATGGGGTCTTCCAGCACCTCCATCTCTGGGGATTGTCTCAACTGTCCCCCATGCCTCTGGCCAATGCCCCCACACCAACGACTGATACAGCCTAGTTGTTGTTTTTTCCACTGGGTCTTGACCTGAGGAAGACCACATGTGAGTCCCTCCAAGCAGGGAATCTCAGTGTCCTATAACACTTTGGGACCCCCAGATGTCAGCCCCCTTGTGTTTTCCAAGCCAGACATTCTGGGAGCTCATCTCTCTGGTCCAGATCCTAGGGGTTGGGTGTGGAATGTAGGGCACCAGCCCCGTGCTCCCCTAGAAGCAGTGCCTATTTGCTGAGATCCCTCCCTATTTATTGTGTGTTGCCACGCTAGAAATGGGGATTTTCTCAAAACTATGACTCTGCCTCTCCCACCCATCTCAATGTGTTTCTTTTATCTTGCGTTATGCAGAGAAGTTCATCTAGTCCTCAGACCTTTTTCAGAGGGGAATTACTCATACATAGCTGTAGATCTGATGTGTCTGTGGGAGGAGGTAAGTTCAGGAACTTTCTATACCACCATCTTGACCCCTTTCAGCTCAGTAGAACCATTTAACCAAGTAAAGCAATACCTTAACATTTATAGTGGACTAAAAGTTTTTTATCATAAATGATGTTGAATTTTATCTAATATTTTTTATCTATTGAGATTTTAATATGTTTTCCTTAATCTGGCAATTTAGTAATCACATTAATAAATATTCCACTATCATAATACCCTTTCAACTGCTTTGTGATATATTATTTTTAATATATAATTAATTAATATTAATTTACAATTAATTGTTTTGTTAATATTTTATACAGTACTTGTACTTCTATACCTATTAGTGAATTATGCTACCCTTGTCTATATTTAATAGTAAAATTATGTTGGCCTCTTAAAATGGGTTGAACAGAAACAGCCTTCCTTCTTAGTTTCTGAATTATTACAAATATAAAGATTTGTAAATTTGTTTTTCCTTGAAGCTTTGGTAAACTTACCCGTAAAACCATCTGAACCTGATGCCTTCAGTGATTCTTTTATTTCTGTTTTTTATTTCATCTTATTTTTTTAATATTAGTTTTAATTTTCTCCTCCCATTTTTTCAAAAAGTCTATTCTTGATGTAAGAAACTCTTGACTTGTGTTGGCTCATTCATTTTTAGCCTTTTTTTGTCTCCTAAAATAAGCATTTAACATTTAAATTTCACTCTAGAATACTCCTATAGCTACATTTACAGGTTTTGTTATATAAAACTATTCTTGTTTCTTATTTCTAAATTCTTCAGTGATTTTCATTACAATTTCTCCTGCAACTCATAAGCTATTAAGAAGTGTGCTTTATATTTTACATTCATGTTTATGATGGGCAGATTTGAAGATGGCCTTCAATGACTCCACCTTCTGGTATTCATGCCTTTCTGTAGTCTCCTCCCTGTGAGCATGGCTTCTAGAACTCCTCTTCTGGAATGCCTTTCTAATAAATATATTATGGAAAACTGATAGAATAGCTCTTCTAAGGTTAGGTTACAATCAGACTGTCTGCCTTCTGTCTCGGGCACTCACTGTCTCTTGCTCACTCACTCTGAAGGAAGCCAGGTGCCATGCTGTGAGTTCTCCTTCCATGTGCCTCACATGGCAAGAAACTGAGAGAGGCTTCTAACAACTAAATCCTGCCAACAACCACATGAGTGCATTTGGAAGTAAATCTCCCCACTCCCCAGACCTTGACGTAACTGCAGTCCTAACAGTTTGACTAAAGTTTCAGGAGAGAACTTGGATCAGGATCTCACAAAGCTGTGCCTGGATTTACAGAAACTGTAAGAGACAGGAAATGTTTGTTGTTCTAAACACTAAATTTTGATCTGATTTATTACACAGCAATAAGTAAACAATACAGATTTTGGTTTGTGAAAGTGGAATGCTATTATAATGAAAAACTTAAAATAAGGAATAGGTTGAGAACCACGAAGTGAGGTTTGAGGAGAGGGTTCATAAAAGCTTAAAGTGCCTTGGTCATGCTATGCCTAGAATTATGGACTTTGAGGACACTGCTGATGGGAAACACAAAAGCCATAAAGAGGTAATACTGAAAAATTTCTTCTACTTCAATTCATAAAGAAACAACTTACACCTGCTAATACAAATACCATTGATCTTCCACAGTGATAATCACTATCAATAACATATGTAATTATTGACTACATACTACTATTGTGCTCTTTCTAATTTCAATGCTTGTGATAAAATGTAGGTTTTCTAGAAAAACTGAGAAGTTTGAAAAACTTGTATCTTGATCTTGACAGCTCCCAAATATTTAAAGACTTCCAATGAAATTGGTGTTGATATTAAAAAATACAAACTTTTGATATTATATACCGAAATGTGTTAATATTGGGGTGATCTGCATAACTTAGTGATCCAGTGTTTTCCAAATAATCAATGCATGATGTTACAAAATCACACATGGGTAGAAGAACCATTTGAAGTACAAGATAGAATACTGGATGTTAATGTAGCAGAATTTGAAAATTTCATTGATATATTATCAAAGTACCATATCCAAAATAATGTGTAAAGTCTATTAAAATAGTCTACTCTTTTCTAACTACAAAAAGCTATAGGGCCAGATTTTCTTTATATATTTCAACTGAAACCATATATCACAACTAATTAAATGCAGAAGTAGTACTGAGAATCTGGATGACTTTTTTAAGGCCAAACACTAAGTTTTTAAGTGTAAATCAATATGACTGTTCTTGTTTAATTTTTTTAAAGTTTTTTTTAATTTTCCTTTTAAAGGAAAGCCCTTTGAAGTTGTCGATAATTTTTAAGAGTGTAGGGTGTCCTAAGACCAAACATTTTAGAACTATTATATTAGCATATTAAAGACTATGAAGGGTCCAGTGATATAAAAACTTCGTTAACTTTGTTAGAGCCCAGTGTTTTCCAAACATGTCTGATCCTAAATTTTCTTTCAAATTATATCTCTTTACCTCTAGCAATGTATATTCTGTAAAACTGTTTTAAAAATTTCTGCATAGAAAATGGACATAACCTTGTGATTCTTAAATCCCTAAATCTTCAAAACCCAGATGTCTTAGAAAAAAAAATTCCTCATTTAGTTTCATCATTTCCCCCAGAGTTCCTGCATGTTTTAGCCAAAATAGAGTTTGTGACCAATACTGACTTTTGTCTACTTGTGTAGTAAAGAATTTAGCCTTACTCAAAGAAAGGTCTGGCTTTTGCCCTTGGCTACTGAGATGTCATCTCTATGCCTCTGGAATGTCATGCCTGATGGGAGTTGTTTTCTTAGGGCCCTTGCTTCACACAGGATAGTCTAACACTATGACTTACGGTGGAGCTGACTGCACTAGAAAGACAAAACAATGTGATTTAAAGTGGAGGCTTTGGGTCACACCCAGAGGGACTGGAGTCTGGGCACTGAAATCATCTACATGGGCAGTCATTCATGCCTATATCATGGAGTCCCAATAAAAACTCTGGACTCCGGGATTCAGGTTAGATCCCCTGGTTGACAGTACTTGTGCACGTTGGCACATATCAGTCCCAGGAGACACCAATCCCATGTCCTGTCTCCATAGACAGAAGACAATAGAAGGTACACATCTGGTACTTCCCTGGACTCTGATTTATATGCTTCTTTCCTTGGCTAATTTCAATCTGTATTTTTCCTTTATAATCAATCATAACCATGAGTGTAACAGTTCCTGGTAAGTTTTATGGCTTTTTCTAGTGAATTAGTGAAATTGAGAGTGGTTTGGGGAAGCCCCCAGACTTGTAATTGGGATCAGAAGTAAGGGTAGTGTTGTGTAGAATGGTCCCTGTAACTTTGCAGTTGGCTAAACTCCTTTGCACAACCCATACTTATTCCTCCACTTCTTTGTAAAAAGAAAGAAAGAAGAAAGAAAGAAAGAAAGAAAGAAAGAGAAAGAAAGAAGAAAGAAAAAAGAAGAAAGAAAGAAAGAAAGAAAGAAGAAGAAAGAAAGAAAGAAGAAGAAAGAGAGAGAAAGAAAGAAAGAAAGAAGAAGGAAAGAAAGAAATGAAGAGAATTATTTTGTTCATCTAGTCATGGAAACCTTTTGATGTCAAGGACAGTAGATCTCTTATTCAATGCCTACTGTGATCTCAACTAGATTCTAGACTAGAATCTCTTTCCCATTGGCCAGTGATGAGTCTAGTGGTAGCCATGGGGCCTACATCTGATCAATGAGATACACGTAAAGTCTCGTAAGCGAAGTTTAAGGGAAAGCCTTAATCTTATTATCTCTGGAATGCAGACATAATACCTAGAGTTGTAGCAACATTCCTGCAGCCATTGGGCCATAAACCCTGAGATGGAAGCCAACTGGACAAGAATGGCAGAGCAGAAAGACAAAAAAGGTTTAAAAGAGCTGTGTGAGGGGACACCTGGGGGGCTCAGTCAGCCTCCAACTCTTGATTTTGGCTCAGGTCGTGATCTCAGGGTTGTGAGATCGAGCACTGGGTCCAGCTTCATGCTGGGCATGGAGCCTGCTTAAGATTTTCTCTCTCCTTCTCCCTCTGCCCCTCCCGACCACCCCCCCCCCAAACCTCAGCTCTCTTAAAAAAAAAAAAAAAGCTGCATGAGGTGGATGGATGGATGGATTCAAAAAACAGAATTTGTCTCAATTGGCTACTAGGATGTGTGTAAAATATGTTTACAACCTACTTCAATAAGCAAGCCCCCCTATTTTGTTATGGAATGTTGTTATACATTTTTTACATAAAATATTAGCTTAGAAAAAAAATGTTTATTAAAATAGTATTTACAGGACGCCTGGGTGGCTCAGTCATTAAGCGTCTGCCTTCAGCTCAGGTCATGACCCCAGAGTCCTGGGATCGAGTCCCGCATCAGGCTCCCTGCTTGGTGGGGAGCCTGCTTCTCCCTCTGCCTGCCGCTCTCTCTCAAATAAATAAATAAAATCTTAAATAAATAAATAAATAAATAAATAAATAAATAAAATAGTATTTACATCAGTATTTGGCCTATCAAGATATAGTCGCATGTCTACTATCAGATCCAAAATATATAGCCAGAAAAGCAAAGCAAAATTATTAAGTGAAGGGGAAATGTGAGGTCTTAGCAAACAAATTAACAAGGGACTAGAAAGGGGGACAACATGTTATTCGTATCAAAGAATAATTTACGTTAATTTTTTGAAAATTGCTAAACTGCAAAATGAACCTACAAATGAAAACTTACTTAAGATACTACCCAAGTGCATTAAGATTCACTTGACTATTAAACCTAAGCATAGTTTCTTCAAGTTTGAATTATTCTTGTCTCTCTTCTAACTTGCATCTCATTTCCTCCCACCTAAAGCAGCTATGCCCAAAATAACTGTCAGGCAGACTAGATTTGGAAACCTGACATTTATTTGGCCTGATCAGCTCAGGGTTGTCTCAGTACCATATGAGTGGTCTAGTGGAGCCTCAATATGGCCTTCTAGATGCTGGTGATCCCCGGAGGTGAGCTGGAAACAGGAGGAATTGCATGAGAATGCTTGAACTCTCATGCTCACTCTGCCCTCATCAAGCTGTATGACCTTGGATGACTCTCAGGCCATCTCTGATACCCTGCTTATGCTTTGATGAATGGGGAAAAATACCACTGGCTGTTAGCAATCTCCCATCTCTCTCTAAAAGTGAAATTTGAAACTGCCCTAAAAATGCTCAAAAACTCAAAATATAACCCACATTTTTATCAATGATCCAGGAGGTATAAATACCTATCTAAGAATTGTTGGACTCATGCAAAATTCTAAAAGCAGTATGTGTTTGGAATTGTCCCAAGCTCTAGGACAGAGTTTCAACTCTTGCAATTTGTCCTCCATCTAAATATATCCTCTAAGAAAAAATAATATATAATATCACCTAATTTCCACACGACAATAAAAAAGATAGGCACATGCTGCTGAAGTCAATTGCTGAATATCAGAATCAGGGACAAGAATTCCAGAGTGGCTGAAGTAGGATGTCCAAAGCAAAGGTACTTGATGAGACAGACATAGAACAAAGACAGAGAGCCGAACAGAGGTTTGAGAAATAGGAACTAATGGGGCAGAGAGGCAGATTACAGAGGATGCCATGGGAGGTGACCCTGTTCAAGAATGGCTCACTTTTTACATAATTCTACCAAAGACTTATATGGGCAGTTGAGGCCCATTTACAAATTGTGACACAGATGAATCTCAGGCCATGAGATCCATGGTATAATTATGTCTGTTCAATCAGGATGTACAGTCTGCTTTTAAGTTCTCAAGAGCATCATTTATATAAGGGTATCTGTATTTGTGTAAGAATGAGTTGCATTGTTAGGAAGATATACAAATTTCAAAAAAAGAGATAGGCCTAGTTTCTGATTAAGGGGCATGGTCCTCAAGGGTCCAACCTTCAAAATGCTGAAGTAGAAGCTTGGTAAGAGGCACAGAGAAGTAGGATGGGATGAGAAGAACAGAACAAAGGACACCCTCTATGCATGCTCTTGGTTGGACTAAGGCTGTTTGGAGCCCCTTGTAAACTGCCCATATCTGACACTGTCATGAATTTAACCATAATGCCAGGGACCTATTTAGGTTAAAGAAGAGAAGGGAACTTTTTTCAATCTGTGATTCAAATGTGATTCCTCAAGCCAAGGGTACAAAAGTCACTCTTCCTTGATTTCACCCAAATTAACAAAACTTATCATGGGGACTGCACCCAGCTGGCCAGTAGAAACCCAGAGAAACTTTCCGAAACCACAAGTTCCTGAGACCACAATACCCCATACCTATTGAATCTGGGTTTCCACAAAGAAATCTGTGAATCAGTTAGGGGACTATTAATGAAAGTGAAAGATGACCCATCTTAAAGTGGTTTAAATAAGGGGTGCATGGGTGGCTCAGTCGGTATGTCTGCCTTCAGCTCAGGTTGTGATCTCTGGTCCTGGGATGGAGCCCTGAGTCACTGGGCTCCCTGCTCAGGGCGGAGTCTGCTTCTCCCTCTCCTGCCCCTCCTCTCACCTGTGCTCGGGTGCGTGCACTCCCTCTCTCTCTCTCTCAAATAAATAAATAAAAATCTTTAAAAATAAAATAAAATCAAAATTAAACGGTTTAACTAAGATAGGTTATTATCTCACACAAGGAACTCAGGAGAGCAGTTCAGTGTCAACTAACAAAGCAGTTCAGCAACATGGTAAAAGACCCCAGCTCTTTCCTCACTACCTCAGGCTGTCTCCCCCTCCCTTCCCCTGTTGCACAATGGTTACTGCAGCTCCTATCTTTACACTACATGACCACAACCAGGCCGTGTTCCTTGCTCCTTATTTTCCCCATTTGATTTACCCTGACTCCCCTTTGGCCAGAATCCCATCACAACTCCATTCCTAAATAACCCCTGGTTATGGAAATAGAATTAACATAATTTGTAACCAATTAAGATTCTCCATCCTGGATTTGGGCAGGATCCAGTCTCATCTGACATATCTGGCTGTCTTATTACCAAGAGGTGCCGTGGGGAAGTATCAGTTGGATCAGCGACCAAAAATGTCCATAACAACCTGCATTTTTTAGAGATCCCCTGGTAAATTTCAGGCAGCCAGACTGACACAGACAGGTCTGTAGAAAAACAATTTCCTGAGTTCCTCAATTTCCTTAAGTTGTATTTCGCCACATGGTTAAATATGTAACGGGGCAGGCTTGTAGAGTGGTCCTTTCTTCTATTCTGCACAGAACGCCGCACCCATCCAGGATATGATTAGTTTGGGAGGACCAGGGAGTATGCCTGTTGTCTTGCTCAAAATGACTCCTGCCTTCAGTGAAGTTGGCATTGCCCTCTCAAACCATGCTGCAAGCATAGACTACTACATAAAGGTTAGAGGAAATTATTTCATTAGTACCCTAGAAGACCATTTTGTCACTCCCCCAAATAAAGGGATTGGGATGTGGTGACATTGCAAGACAACTGAAGTCCTCAGGGACAGATTGGGGCAAGAGCAGAAAACATAAGCTTATTAATCTACATTTGCTTCAAAAGCAAGAGATCAATTGGGAGACTTTAGGTAGATACACAAAAGACTGATGATACATAGGTGAATAGATAGCAAATCTTCATTATTTGCAGATTGTGCATTTGCCAACTCTCTTACTTGTTAAAATTGATTTGGAACCCCACAATCAATACTTGTGGGACTTTGGTAGTCATTTGCATTTGGGGCAAAGTGACAAAAACTGAGTCACCTGATGCCTGACCTGACAGTAGACCAATGATACTCTGTCTTCCAGCTTCAGCTCTCATACTGTTAACAAGTGCCCTTTTTACCATAGATCTCACTAGTTTTTGCATTTATGTGCCTTCTATCGGTGGTTTCATTGCTTAAAATGCCCTCTAGCATAGTGCTGAGGTTCTGAGCAGTGTTCCTAAGTGCAAGAAGGCTATGATGTGCTTCATGGAGAAAATATGTATGCTAGAGAAGCTTCGCTCAGGCATGGTAACTGTTGGTCATGAGCGCAATGTTATCTAATAAACAATATATATTAAATAAGATTTTTAAAACAGAGACACACATAAAAGAGGTTATGTATGGATCACAAAAATGTTGTGACCAGAGACTCGTAGGAAACTAACCCTAAGTTTCCCCTAGAGACAAGGGTTCTGCATTCAGCACATGACTACCACGAACTATGAAATTAAACTGTATGTATGTGTGTGTGTGTATAAATAATATATAATTGACTATATATAATGTTAATAATAATTATTTATTATATATAATAAATATAATAATGAGAATTGACTCTATGTATATATACAATCTCTCTAGAAGAACTCTTTTTTTCAGGAAGCATTATAATCCCTTTGCATTTCCGGGTAGTACCTCTGCACTGTCAGATATATGTAATCTTATTATATTCCAGGGTCCAGAATTTCAGATAAGGAGTTGGCTATATGGGTTCTCAGTACTTAAAGAACAAAAAGACAGCACTGGGTTAAATAACCCAGAGATAGGGCACGTGGGTAGCTCAGTTGGTTAAGCGTCTACCTTTGGCTCAGGTAATGATCCAGAGGTCCCGGGATCAAGCCCCACATTGGGCTCTGCTCAGCAGGCAGTCTGCTTCTCCCTCTCCCTGTGCCCCTCCTCCTGCTCCTTCTCTTTCTCGCTCACTCTCTCTCTCAAATAAATAAATAAAATCCTTAAAAATAAATAAATAAATAACCTAAAGATAATAACTGGGAGGAAAAAGAAGTGGTTGTGGGTATCAGAACCTGGGAGCGAGAGGAGGAGCTCCATGATGCTCAGGCTCAGACCTCGACTGAGAGAACACAGCTTGAGGGGCTCAACACTTTAACCGGACATAACGAGGCTGATTCTGTCCGTGGCATGTGAAACTAAGAAACAACTGCATTGCTGGAGCAACACTGAAAGGTTCAAGAGGCAAACAGGCAAAATCCGCCTATCCTTTCTCCTCCGGCCCGGCCATGTCTCTCTATCACCCCCTATTGGCAGAGCTTGTAACGTGGGAGCTGGCAAAGCAGAAGTGTGGGTTTAGACTCCCTCTCAATATCACAGAAGGCAGGGTTGAAGCAGAGAGACATATGCAAATGACTGGCATTGCATTAGTCTCCTTCCCTCACATCCAATAATATTACTCAGAGAAGCATTATTCTAGTCCGAATTCACTCAAGAAACGTACTAAGTTATATACTATCTGCTCTGGGAGTAGGTACACTGACAACTTCAAAAAAAAAAAAAAGGAGAGAGAGAGAGAAAAGAAAAGAAAAATTAATACAGACAACATTTTAAGGTCTAATGATTACTCTTATATAGTCTAAATTATAATCTCTTCATTAACTCAGAAATATAATTTAGTCATTTCTGATATGTATGATATTAGTTTATAGGTCACTAAAAAAATAAATAGAAAAAGATGACAGTGGATCTACCTTCGGCCCTGTATGTCTCACGCCAGCCTTTGGACAGAAGCAGTACAGTTCTGACCTGACACCTGAGAAAACAGAAGACGGAAGTACACATCATATTTCAGAGAATTCTAGTCCAGGGTTTACTCATTGCATTTTTTTTAACACTGTTTCCTACATGTGGGTTTAAAATCTTTCAGTCAATGAAAAAATGAGTATTTTCTGTTAAGTAAAAATATCTGCAAGCTCTTGTCCTGTTAGGCTATAAAAATATACCAAGAAAGAAGTGAAGAAGTTTACCAAAACATATGATCTTTATTAGCATTTCCTCTCTGAATAATTAAAAGACCGTTTATGTTTTGTCAGTGATTGAGACAAATCTTGCATCTGAAGAGGAGAGAGGATTTCTTTTTCCAACTCTACTGCTTACTTATCAGCTTTCATAGAGCTGCAGATTTGCAAAATAATACTGAATTCATGGCTGCACATCAGGTTCTTTGTAATTGGGATGCTGACTCTCCCCTTCTAAGTGCCCAGAAAGAGCAACTTTCATAGGGACCACAATAGAAGGGAGAGAGGCATATAACTGAAAGAGGAAATAACTGGACAATGTCTTTTTACCCTATGAATTGATTTCCTCCTCCAACTCATCACAATGCCATGAAAGACTAGGAGCCAGAGATAGGAGCAGAAAAACAGAGAGAAAAACTAATTTGTCAGCCTCTTTAGCAATGTTGAGGTGCTTATTCATTTTTCTCAAGTATTAAACTAAAAAGGAGAGAATATCATTGCTTGTAACTCACTCCACCCCCATATTCCACCCCACCAGAAAAGCTCATGAAAGAGAAGCTCCATCATTACACACACACAACACACACACACACACACACAGAAAATTATGTTGCACTGCGGGGTGATTCTCTGCTGCCAAATTTGGCTGGCAAAGTGGTTTTATCCACAAAGATCTTAAAGGAGCAGGTGAACTGAAGCTGCTCTTTGCCAGTGAGATGGGGTTTGGTAACTGATTGCAAGTCACTTTCTCACATACAATATTAGGTCTTTCTTCGCTCTTGGACACTATAGTGTGTTCTGTGTGAAGGGACAGTTAGTGCCTGCCTCTGTTGTGAAGATAACTTAATTAAAACTCCGAATCAACAATTGCCAAGGGAGGAAAACAAAAGTCTACCTTGGAGATGGAACAAGGAAGCACATTGTTTTGTTTTGTTTTATTTTTTTAAAGATTTTATTTATTCATTTGAGAGAGAGACAGAGATAGGGAGAGAGAGCAGGAGCGGGGAGGAGAGGGAGAAGCAGGCTCCCCACTGAGCAGGGAGCCTGATTGATCCCAAGAGCCTGGGATCATGACCTGAGCCGAAGGCAGACGCTTAACTGACTGAGCCACCCAGGCACCCCAAGTACATTGTTTAGTTAGAATGTTGCCCATCATTAAGATGGAGGTAAGCAGAAGAGCAGAGGAAGTAGCAGACCTCTGAAGGGTGAGGGGGCGTTTTCAGGTCTGTCTTTCTCCCCGACTAGGATACGTTCCTCTATTTATGTCTTTCTGGCCATCATTCTTAAACAGAGCCTTACCAGGAGCCTAATATTAGAGGTAAAGGGAGGATAAGGCCCAGTGGGTGGGTTGAGGAGAGCCCTCTGCTCTTTTTCCCAAACACCATTTGCAGTGCATTTCTAGAAAGGTCAAATAGATAAGATTCTTCTGGGGTGTGCATACTCTCTCTTTGTCAAGATCCATATCTCAGGACACAATGTTGGGCTTTGTGGACCTGTTAATACGACGGCTCCTACCATAAGAGCTATCTGAAACCATTACCCTGTTTCTTTCCTTCCATGAGGTACATATTCTATGGACCCACTATCCAAGGTTTCAGGGACAGAAGGCAAACAGACTATTAGCTTGCAAGAGCAGGAAGAAAATTTAAATTGCAATTCCAATGATCCTACAGGCCACCCCGAGTCCGGGAGGCAGTGTCCATTCTCTGAGATGGGCTACACAGCGCAGGGTGTGATATCCTTTAAATATTTAAATATATGGTATGTGTGTCTCCAGCTTGCGCTCCTTCCCTAGGGCCATAAATGTTAGGAGTGAATTGTACTTCATAATTCTTGGTTAGAACCGACAATAATTAACTCACAATAAGTCATGGTCTCTGAATTGTTTGTAAGTCCATAACTGAAAAGCATATTCTTTAAGTAATTGTCTAAGATATAGATGCAAATGTCGTACCTGTTTCTAGATGGAAAGCACATCTAAACTGTTGAGGCAGGGGACCTCAATATTACTGATCTCCAGTTGAGTGTCTTCAACTCAACCCCAACTTGGTGAGGGGCTTTTCCGCCAGGATTGTATTATATGATGACAATGGTGATGATGATAATAGTTATAATTATTATAACATAATAAATTATTATTTTAAAGTGGCTAATATTTGGGTGCCTGGGTGGCTCAGTCATTAAGCGTCTGCCTTTGGCTCAGGTCATGATCCCAGGGTCCTGGGATCAAGCCCCGCATCGGGCTCCCTGCTCCACAGGAAGCCTGCTTCTCCCTCTCCCACTCCCCCGCTTGTGTTTCCTCTCTCGCTGTGTCTCTCTCTGTCAAATAAATAAATAAAATCTTAAAAAAAAAAAAATAAGGGCGCCTGGGTGGCTCAGTCGTTAAGCGTCTGCCTTCGGCTCAGGTCATGATCCTGAGGTCCTGGGATTGAGCCCCACATTGGGCTCCCTGCTCAGCGGGAAGCCTGCTTCTCCCTCTCCCCCACTTGTGTTCCCTCTCTCGCTGTGTCTCTCTCTGTCAAATAAATAAATAAAATCTTTTAAAAAAATTAAAAAATAATAATAATAAAAAATTAAATTAAATTAAAAAAAATAAAGTGGCTAATATTTATTTTTTCAGTGTCTAATATCTATTAAGCATTTCCCAATGTCTAGTTCTACAAACCTTCCACATGTTAATTCACTTAGTCTTCATAACGACTCCCTAACATTGATATTATTTATCACCATTTCATAAAAGAGGAGACATAAGCGGAGAGGTGAAGTAACTTACCCAAGAGCACACAGCCAAGAAGTGCCGAGCAAGGATTCAACTGCAAGTGATTTAACTCCAGAACTTGGGCTCTTAACTAGTGTGCAGTGAGGTAACTACCTGAGGAGATAAATCCTCCATTTAAAAGCATCTGAGAAATTTTAGAATGTAACTCCAAACTATACCACCTACGATCCATGGGGATACATTAGAAAATGAATTTCAGAGAGCTGAGTCCTCCCAGCGCCTAGCCAGATAATGTGGGGAAACATCTGTTCCATGATGAAGTCATGCTATCATGATTAGGTCAGGAATTTTATCCCATGAAGAAGAAAATTTAAGGAAATGGAAGAGTATGGTATAATCAATGCGGGAAATGGAGAAAATTTAAGAACATACTGGGGGATTGGGATATCACTGTTATGAAGAAATAAAGAACCACTGAGGGGCGCCTGGGTGGCTCAGTAGGTTAAGCATTTGCCTTTGGCTCATGTAATGATCTCGGGGACCTGAGATCAAGCCCTGAGTCAGACTCCTTGCTCAGCGGAGAGTCTGCTAATCCCTCTCCCTCTGCCCCACCCCCCCGCTTGTGCTCTGTCTCTTTCTCTTTCTCAACTAAATAAATAAAATTGTTTAAAAAAAAAAAGAACCACTGAAGCAAGTTATGTTCTGTTGTTTTAGAAACATCACTGAAATAAAAGGTCTGCAAACTAAAGTGTAGCATTAAGATCGTCCCATCCTTATTCTCACTCATCAGGAAGCTGCTATTGAAACCGGGAAGGTGGTGGCTAAAGGCAGATAAGGACTGAGGAGTCACACCAGACTGAGAATTAGTTCTCAGTTCTGTACTCTTCTTGGCTCTTCAAAGCAGAGCAGGGATGAAGTTCTTAGGCCCTCAAGTCACCCAGTCCCAGGTTCCCACCTTGGCTGATTCTCTGACATGACCTCAGCAAGTTACTTCAACGCTGTCGAAGGAAAGATCTTTACACCTAATGCAGGCTACTGTTTGATGATTCCATGAGTGAGGTAATGCATGCAAAGTGCTTCACATGGAGTCTGGTGCAGAGCAAGGTTTCAGTAAAATGCGGCCAAAATATCTTTGAATGATTCCTGACTCTTCTCTTCACATCCTACATCAGAATCCGCAGTTGATACCTTGGCTCTACTTTCAACATGTACACAGATCCAGCTTCCCACATCTGCACCATGACCACCTGGTCCAAAGCGCCTGGATCATTGCAACAACCTCCTACCCTTACTTGCTGGTTTTAATTCTTATAACTCTCCCCGCCAACCAACCCACCCCCC
>NC_058411.1:127400154-127455505 GCF_002201575.2 Neomonachus schauinslandi | reverse complement strand
CCGCAAGAGTCTATCACTGACCAAATCCTAGCCAACTTCCTGGGAGCCCTCAACTTGGTCTCAAGCTTGGTCTATTATAAAGATTAGAACAAATGCTAACTGCTTCTACAAGCTCAAGGCCGCATTCTGAGGATGATCCTAGTCCCCCTAACATACCTACCTGAGAAAAATCAAGACTGCCAGGGGAAAGAACTGTGTGTGCCAGCCAGCACCCAAGGATAGGACACCTGTCTTTCAGCATCTCTTGGGGGTGGGGGGTGCCTAACTTTGATAAGCGCCTGTTTAATAAACCCCAGGTGGGTTTCACATGGACCAACCCCACTTGTTGCTTTTTGCAATTTTTTTACTTCCCTGATCTGATGCCCCACGCACCCCCTTCTAGTCCCTAATCTCCCTTTAAAACGCCCATGACCTTGGTACAAAATGAAGTTGAGTTCAGTTCATGGTGAAGTTTCTTCCCTATCACCATACTATCTCACTGATTAAAATCTGTCCTTACCACTTCAGCTAGTGTCTGACTTTCTTCGACATCCACTGCCCTCCACGCACCCTGGGCACGTGGCTAATAATCTCCAACCCACTAAGCACAGGCCTTTGTACCTGCTCTTCCCACCGGAAGGCGCGTCCTCGCCAGAGTCACGTGACTTCCGCCCTCTGTTCCCTCAGCTCTTTGCCAAGATGGCCACCTCGAAAGGAGCACTGCCTGACGTGCGCAGAACTGCTCTTTCTTCTCCTTGCTTTGTTCTTTTTCTCCCTGACACTCACCACCAGTGGACACACTGTGGATTTTACTTCTTTACCGCTAATCTATCTCCCTTCACCGCTAATCTATCTCCCTTCACTGGATTGCAGGCTCCGTGAGGCCCGGGTTTTGTTCACAGCGATATGCCCCGTGCTGCACAAGAGTGCCTGGCACACAGTAGACCCTTAATAAGTGTTTGTCAGATAAATAAGTTAATCAATGTTAATAACAAAAAACCCGTTATTTTTCTATAAATATTACTGTGAAATAGTAGTAAGTTCCTCAACTGCCCAATAAAGTGATTCAGTCAGAATGGAATAAATTTGAAGTGAGAGCAAAAACTAAAAACATGGATTAACAGGACAGACCGGTTGTGCTCCTGAATCCACTTAAAGGAACATCTGAGGGAGGAAAAATTGCTGAAGAAGACTATTCCTTGAACAATTAATCTCTGCATTAAGACAATATTAGCCCCACGTAATAGTTACTACGATGGGACAGGTTCCGCGCTATATCAGAGAACGTTTTCCTAGTGTTATTTTAACCATGTTTTTTTAAAGTAGCTATTCTGACAAACTGCTGTTTTGCGGCGTAACAAGAGGTGATTTTACTCCCTCCTTCAGTCCCTAAATAAAAAATCCCAGAAGACAATGGTCATCACAGCGACATCCAGATGGGTAAAAAATAATTCTGTCAACTCCTTTGGGCCATTTCTGCAATGAACTAAGTCACCATCCCCACATTGCAGGGGTCATTTAGTCTTTGTTTCATGCCAATCATCACCTAGGCCAGCTTAGCCCAGGTGAACAATGGGGAGAAAGTGCAAACGTTCTGTAATGAAGCGAATGGCCGCGATTCTGACACCAGGAAGGCAAATGGGTGACCAGTATCTCTACGGCAGAGACTAGAGTTGCTGTCACCAGGAAGGTATTTCCCTACAGAACTGGAGATGAAATCGGGAACCAGGGTACCTGAGGATGAATCTAACAGTCGCTTTATTTCCTTATTCATGATAGAAATTTCCACTTCTCATAGAACTGAAACCACCGCGTCTGCACTGTTCTCTCTGGCCTCAGGGGTTCGCGACACACCCCACGCAGACATCCATACTGCTCTCAGACCCCTGGGATTACACATCCGCTCGGCTGGGCTCACCACCACCCCTCCCTCCGCCCTCAGATGCACTGCGCACCACCTATTTAACGCGCGGGGGTGTTGTCAGGCATAATGACAAGCCATCTGAATAATGACATCAGTTGTAGGGTGTAAATGAGACAGCTGCTTGCCCCTCTCCCACGTTGTGGAAGTTGAGTCAACACACTCCTTTGAAGCCGCAGACGGTTGCTGTCATAAATCTCCACTTCAGGGATGAGCTCCCCTTTACCTGTCAGGTGGCACCTGACCTCTCTCTCACCTGTCACCGAGGCTCATCTGCAACAACTAACTCCTAACCTAAACATTCTATATCGAGGAAGACCCATCCCTTGGAGGTCCAGATACGAGAAACCTGATCCCTCCCAAAAACCGGCATCGTGCCTTCCATGGGGGAAGGGAAGCTGCCTGTGCTCTTCCTTCTGGATCGGGGCAGCTCACCTTCTGGGAGCAGGGCCTTGCTCACCATTGGTTCTCTCTGTCTCAGAGCCCGAGCACCAAGACTGCACAATACCCCCATTCCTGCTCTCCACGCGTCCAGCTATTTATAGCCGCAGGATGCCAGGCTTGCATAGAGCAGAGGGACACTTCTGGAAAGTCGCACAGCTATTTTAGCAATATCCTAACGAAGAGAACCAACAGACAAACCGTCCACGTCCGGGGGGGGGGGGATGCGGGGGGGGGGGTCGTGTAAGGGCTCAGGAAGAGGAAGACTGTAATTTGAGTTCGTGCCTTCGATTTTTTTTTTTTTTAAACCTGGGATGCCATTTAGAAATCTTAAAGGGAATCTCTCCTCCTCAGCACTCCCCCCTCCCCACCCAGCTGTCTTGATTAGTGGCTCTGAGTATGCTGGTCAGATCTGGGCATTAATGACAGCTAATTTGCCCGAGGTTGGTGCAGCCCAGGCAGCAGACTCTGCAAGACCAGCTTTTGCTGCCATATGGGCGGAAGCAGCTGTTTCAATTACTTTCAGTGCCCAGATGTGTCAGACGAGCCACCAGTCCTCTGCGGGGTACATCAGCCACAGGGCAGCTAATTGCTTCAATCGCCGTGGAAGCGTGGTGCTGGGTACTAGGGAAGGGGGCTGGGGGACAGCTGAGTGTTAGCTGTCTCAGGGCTCACAAGGCTAGCAAGCCGGGGTGGCTGCAACTAGACTTCGGTCTACACTGGCTGGCCAACACTGCGACCAGGCTGGCTGACCATGTCTTTGGCAGGTGCATACCACGCCAGAGCAGAGAAGCAGGTAACACGTCCTGGGCTTTGGTGTGTCTCCCTCCTCAAAGACCATATATGCCAGAAGCAAACGGCATGCGGGGCTCTGCTCCGTGGACACCAAAGAAATCAAAACTACGGGATTTCAATTAATAAGCAATTCAGGTTGGTCATTTAAATCCGAAGCTTCAAAGCACATTTCGAAAGGTTAGCATCCCCCTCCTGGCACCCAGAGAGTGATCAATGAATCAATGCGTGTGTTCTGTTTTCTGGTGTATCAGATTGAGGGAAGGGAAAGGAAAGGTCAGCTACCACCCATTCCCCCTATACTCTCCTTGGTTCTTGGGAAAAGAAATCAGAAACAAATGTCAGGCAAAGATGTGTCTTCCCATTGTTTGGAGCAGGAGTGGTTGCTGAGAAAACGTGGGATAAATAGAAAGCTGTTATCATCATAATAATACATCTATTTAGGAAAATAATAAACATTTGTTTTGTGCTAATTCTATGGTAATCAGGGTGATTGTACTGTACTTAGCTACTGGTTGTTGCCATGGTTATTCCAAGCAGTTTGTGGTTATTAATGGCCTAGAATAATCCACCGGGCTCAGTTTGAGCCCCAGCATTGGAAACAGGAGTATTAACTTCACTGTTAACATCCCAACCATTTTGGAGCTCAAGATAAGTTTACTTCCTCTCTGCTTTATATTATGTGGCATCTAATCTATAAGGAAATGGTTCGTTCCCTTTCTTCACACTGCTTCTCTCCAAAAACACCTTTTTACCATAGGTCTTCAACATAATTAATAGAGCTCAGCATTTTTCAAAGTGATCTCCTGATAAGTACACATTAACACAATTTAGCAAAAACTGTATTAAAAGAAGAGATGTGTAATCTGGGTTTCGGAACTGGTCTGGAGTAGCTGGGGCACAGAGACTGGGAACTGCTTATCTCAAGCACAGCAAACTGGAGTTTAAACCATAATTTAAACACTCGCCTCTCTGCACAAGTCATATCTGTGAACTTTGTCCCTTTGATTCTCTAACACAATGACTGATCCCCTTTCTCAGGCTGGACGCTCAAAGCAAGTCACAACAGATGACTTCTGTTATTGTTAGTAGCGGTGGTGGTGTTCGTTTCTATATGTTTAAATTGATAATCATCAAGAACGATGTTTCTTAAGAGAAAAATCAACAGAACTCTTGGAGACTGACGACAAATGAGCACTAACTAAAATATGTGTGATCGTGGGTGCCAGCCAAATCATATCAGCTCTTCCTAAAATCAGGAAGATGGCCTGTTTTTCACATAGCTGTTTCCGCATAACAAACCACCTCAAACCCTGGTGCCATAAACCCAGAATGACTACCTATTTCTCATGCTTCTGTGATTGGCCTGGACTGTTCTGCTCCCCACACCATTCAGAAGGACCCCTCAGAAGGTGGCGTTCAGGGGCGCCTGCGTGGCTCAGTCGGTTAAGTGTCTGCTTTCGGCTCAGGTCATGATCTCAGGGTCCTGGGATCAAGCCCCGAGGCGGGATCCCTGCTCAGGAGTCTGCTTCTCCCTCTCCCTCTGCCCCTCCCCACCTCCGCTCATGTGCTCTCTCTCTTTCTCAAATAAATAAATAATAATCTAAAAAAAATTTAAAAAGAGGGGGGGCATTCAGCTGGTGCTGGGTTGAGCTATAAGGTCTCCAAACAGGCCTCCAGCACCTACCTGGGCCTTGGCACTGACCATCAGCCAGACCGGGTTCTCCAGGTATGGCCTCTCCCTCTAAGTGTTACCTCATCTTTAGGTCCTCTCCACGTGGCCTCTCTCCAGCAATCCTTGTGGACAACTGAATTTCAAGACCAGCAAAGTCAGAATCTTCTAAACTCCTCAGGTGCTAGGCCAGGGGCTGTCCCCAGCCATGGGGTCACAGCAAGTCTGAGGGCCATTCCAGGTTCAAGGCGTGAGGAGGACACTCTCCAGCTCTTCAGAGGAGGATGGCTTATGGCTTGCAGCTACAGCGAGGGTGCTCGGGGTTGGGGGACGGGGGGTTGCAGGGTGGATTGTGGTGGCTGCCCAGAAGCCCCTTCAGCTTGAGGGTGTGCTACAGGTGGGAAGGAAGATATCCTATTTGAAATAAGTAAATAAGTTAGATTGTCCTTATATTAATTTCAGGCAATTTTTTAAAAAAAGAAAGCAAAAAAAACCAAAAAAAAAAAAAAACCTCTTTGAATTTATAGTATTATCCTATTTTGTTAGAACACATAAAGTATTGAAAAACTGAAAAACAGAGGTTTTCTTCTTTTTAAATCTCTCTGCTGAAAACTGCCAAGCGGTATTGATTAGAATATTTCCCATGTCTTTTGTCTGCCTGTGAATGGTCTGAATTGAAAAGCATAATTTGCTCTAGAAGAGAGGCCCGCGATTGTCATTCACAGGTGACTAGAGAAGGAAATTCTCCTCTCAATGTTCTCAATTCCTGTCTGCTCAGTTAGCAGAGCTGTGTGTCCATATCAGTGCTCTGGTGGCTGATTCCTCCTTGAGGCATGCCCACACTCAGAATTGATAATGTTTAAGAGCTCTTTTTTTTTAAGGTTTTATTTATTTATTTGTCAGAGAGAGAGAGAAAGAGCGCACAAGCAGGGGGAGCGGCAGGCAGAGGGAGAAGCAGGCTCCCCACTGAGTAAGGAGCCTGATGCGGGACTCGATCCCAGGAATCTGGGATCATGACCTGAGCCAAAGGCAGACACCTAACCGACTGAGCCATCCAGGTGTCCCTGTTTAAGAGCTCTTTAAAGGAAACTGGAGGAAAGAATAATCAGTTTGTCCATCATTGGAACTTTAATAAAATAACAAAATTTTGTATTAGATAGGTCTGTTTAAATTTCGGAGTTTGCTTTTATTAGTAGTAATAATTACACACAATAGATAACATTTTTGATTGCTGACTCTTTGCTAAGCACTATACTCAGTGCTTTGCATACATTGTCACTACTGAATCAACACCTCTATGGGCGACATACTGGAGTTACTCCCATTTTCCAGATGACAAAACTGTCGTCATGAATGTTTAGGTAAAATGCCCACTGTCTCTCACCAAATGACCGGGGGTCCCAGATGTGGACACAGTGTAAACTCAATTTTTTTAAACTTTTTCTTTTCAGAGATTTGGATGTTGGCATGCAATTATGAAGAAATAATAGAGATCCCATGTACCCTTCACCCAGTTTCCCCCACTGGTAAGATCTTTCACATTATGGTAAAATATCATAGCCAAGACACTGATACAACAAATAGATACCAATAAAACCAACTGATATTCAGATTGCACCAGATTTACATATACTCATTTGTGTGTATGTGTTAGTTTGATGCAATGTTAGCTAATGTGTGGATACATAAGACCACAATCAAGACATAGAACAGTTCAATCATCAACATCCTCTATGCTGCCTTTTATAGGGAGTCCCCTCGTTTTCCCTCCCTGTTCTCTAAACCCTGACAACAGCAACCATTAATCTCTTCTTCATACCTCTAAAGTTTTTCATTTCAAAAATGTTATATAAACAGAATTATGCAGTAAGTAACCTTTTGGGACTGGCTGTTTTCACTCCATAATTCCCTTGTGATTCACTCATGTTGGTGCCTATATCAATAATTTGTTCATTTTTATCATTCTGTGGTCTGGATGTGCCAGTTTGTTTAATCATTCCCTGTTGAAGAACATTTGAGTTGTTTCTAGGTTTGGGCTATTATGAAGAAAGCTGCTATGAATATTCACACACAGGTTTTTATGTGGCATAAATTTTCACTTCTCTGGGGTAAATGCCCAAAGTGCAATTGCTGAGTCATATGGTGAACACATGCTTCCTTTTTTAAGAAACTGACAAACCCTCTTCCAGAATGGCTGTATCATTTTACATTCCCATGAGCAATGTATGAAGGATGCAATTTGTCCACAGTTTCACCAGCATTTGGTGTTATTGTTTTTTTTATTTTCGTCTTTCTGATAGGTGCATCATATCGTCTCACTGTGGTTTGACTTTGCATTTCCCTAATGGTTAACGATGTTCAGCAGCTTTGCTGGGCTTATTTGCCATCTGCATCTCCCCTTCAATGAATTTTCTGTTCACATCTTTTGTGCATTTTTCTTTTTGTTTGTTTGGTTGTTTTTTGTTTGTTTGTTTTTGTTTTTGTGCGTTTTTCTAATTGGATTGTTTTGTTGATGAGTTTTGAGGCTTCTTTCATGTATCGCAATGTTAAGTCTTTTGTTGCATATGTAATTTGAAAATATTTCCTTCCCGTCTGTAGCTTATCTTTTCAGCCTTTTCAGAGGATTTTTCATAGAGCAGAAATTTTTAATGTCAATGAGTCCAATTTTATCAACATCTTTTATGGATCATGCTTTTGGTATCAATGCTAGGTGCAGATTTTAGGAGGTGACTTTGATCAGGTTACTCAAATTCTTTAAGCCTCAGATTCTTTTTTTTTTTTTTTTTAATGTCTATGTGTGTTTCCTCTCTAGAATGAAAACATTTGAGGGAGGGACTCACATCACTAGTCTGTCCCCAGTACATAGAATAGTGCCTGGTGTAAGCTCCCTGCTCAGTAATGTAGATCAGATGAATAAGTACATGTATACTATGTTTTGCTTCTTAGAGATTCACAATGTCCAGCATACCAAAGGCTCTGAGAAGTCCTATTTGGGTTATTTAAAGGCAGTGCTGCCCAAATCTGACAACTTATCACTATTAGTGAAAAAAAAAAATACCCACTAATATTCTAAAGAACTAAAGTTTGCTGGAAATCACTTTGGGAAACACTGAGCTGTTATCTTCCCTTTTTACAGGTGAATTAACTGAGCCTCTGAGGAATCCAGAGATACACCCTGGCCACACAGTGAGCCAGTGGCCTGGCCCTCCATTCCCTGTTTAGGATACTTGGCTCCATCACCTCCCCATGATGTATTATTTGAAAATATTTAGGGCTAATTATACCAGACACTCCAATTTTTATCTTTAGATTTTGGAGAACAAGATCCGGGGTACAGGGTGAGAGTGACATTAAATGAAATGAATATTATACATAAAAAGGATGGTTGGGTGCCTGTCACATTATATGCTCTGAGTCAATGATAACTGTGTCATAAAGAATTATTCTGGGACAGAACATGCCAAAGAATATCTTCCCTTGCTCTATTCATTTCATATTCTCATTCATCATATTTATAGCATGCATTTCATGTCATGAAGCTCTTCCACTATTTGAACCTCAGAGCAAACCCTAAGTAAAGTGACTTTCCTTATTATATAGATGAGGACACTGAGGCAAGGCCCTGAAGGGATCTGTCCATGTTCTCTTAAATAGTAGGTCATGATGCATGGTACACACCCAGTTCTTCTGACCCAAACCTGACCTTGTTATCATGGCACACATTCCCTCTTTTAACTCCCTTTAGAATCAAATAATTAAACTGCATTTTAGTAGTCATTTTCTCAATAAAGCGTAGTCGCAATTTCAAAGAGTAAGTAACGGAATACGATCTGTCTCTCTAATTTTTTTTTTTTTCCTGTCACAAATGAATACTGGAAAACAAAATTTGAAAGGAAATGAGGCAGTGTCTTGTAGAGCTGGAAGTTGTCAGATGTTAAACACAGGATATGTTAGTTTTTAAAAAATCCTAAAGAAGACTCTGTTTACTGACCTATTTGTGCAGTTTTAATTGAGTGCTTTTCCCTGGCTCAGTTGACTGTAGCCAAAGAGCACTGCCCCTTATATCTACACCAAGAACCATATCATTAGAAATGGGAGACATGCAGTCCCCAGAAGGAAAGGAATAATATACCTAGGAAGATGAGACCATCAATAAATCCACTAATTAATCAGTTAATTAAATTAAGTTAAAAGTTTCTAGTACAGTCCAGCACTTGAGTTCCCCACTAGACACATATTCTTCTTCTCATATACATGATATTTTTTACAATGTTGTGGGCTCCTCTGGCCTGCCTTCAACATGATATGCAGGAGTATTTCCCCCTTTTCTCAAATATTGGATAATTTTTCTTAATATCATGTACTACCACAAATGCATTTATCTCCAGCCCTTCCAAATAGGAATGATCTAAATGCAAAATAGCTAGTTCGTCCACAGGCTATTTCATAGGCCCAATCTTTCCTCTCAGAGGTATTTCTATTCCTTGTACAGTCTAATCTTAGTCAATCTACATAGACCCTTTTATGCATCTGAAATGTATGATCTTAAATTTTGAATTCATAAGCCCAGAACATTTGATATACAATGGCAAAGGAAAAACAGACATAACTTCAGTAAAGCCCTCATTTAGCAAAAGAGAAAAGTAGAAACAGAAAATTGTGTTCATTGTTATACTGTATGTCATTTCCTTCCAATCAGGAATGTAAAGGGACAAGATATGTTCAAAAAAGCCTGTTGGCGGCGCCTGGGTGGCTCAGTTGGTTAAGCAACTGCCTTCGGCTCAGGTCATGATCCTGGAGTCCCAGGATCGAGTCCCACATGGGGCTCCCTGCTCAGCAGGGAGTCTGCTTCTCCCTCTCCCACTCCCCCCTCTTGTGCTCTGTCTCTAAAATAAATAAATAAAATCTTAAAAAAAAAAAAAAAAGCCTGTTGGTATCCATTAGTTGATTCACTTTCTTAACCATGAAATGAATTCTTTCCTCAGCTGAACTGGCATCCTCATCCTTTGGCCAGGGTCATACTATCCTCATTAGATTCTTGCACAGGCAGACACCAAAAGGAGCATGGAAAGACTCTTCCTTCAAGGAGTGTGCTTTCTTAGCATTGCATTTACACTTGGAGTAAGTACATGTGTCTAGGATAGATTTAAGGAATGGTGCAAAATGGTATCCCCAGACCACCAGCATCTATACCCATGAAGGTTAAAAATTATAAAAATTGATTATTGGGCCTTAACCCAGACCAACCAAATGTTTAGTTATGGGGTTTAGCAATTAGACTTTTAACATGATCCCTGATATGCAGTAAAATTTGAGTGTTACTACTATCAGGATTAATCAAGCAAAATTCTTCTGATTAAATCTTTGTCATTTGTGTATCAATTTGAAAATGATGATCTTTCTAAGCTCACCAATAATCAACAGTGTATATACATATATATGGCCTGGCTATGCCCTTTAAATCTGAATTTTTACAGTTTTATTTTATCTTCTTGGTCCCAGACTTAGAGATTCTGCTTTGGGATATAATTGAAAAAAATACTCCAGATCACCCAAGAGAGCTGATCCAGGCTGATGAGAGTCCTCAGGAGTTCCTGTGAGGCAAGGCGTTAATGGGACTAGGCACTTGTATGAGATACTGTGAATCTTATTTTCTGTGATTCTTCAGGTTCTTCCGGAATATCCCTATTCAAAATGAAAGATTCTAGGATTCCAAATCAGTGCTCTAGCATTAGGGTAAGGCAAAAATTTGCTGATCTTCTACAAAGACCATGAACTACACACAGAAAGTGCTTTACTTCATGCAAATACTGTTTTGATAACAAAAAAAAATCTGATACTTGCAAATAAAGAAAACAAATAAAAGGGACAGAGTGATCTTCATTATCAAGTTAGGTCTTTTGTAACAAGCTTAAATGAGGATCATCGGGCCATTTGCTATTTCTTAGGGCCCAGATATTTTGCCACCTTCTAAAAGCCAGTGTTCATTTGTAGAAAACTGATAAACTATAAATGCTTTTTTTTTGTCCAATTGCAATGCAAATGATTGCTCAATAGTAATGAAAATAGTTTCTCTCTTATAGTTATGAAATGCTTTCTGTTCAGTGAGAGATGACCCTAAAGATTATAGCATAATTCCTGTGCAGATATCAACCATTGTTTACCTACCTTAGCGATATTATGTCCAGAATTTGTTTTCCTTTCACTAAGTATATATGCATCATTTTCTTATGTTTCTCTGAAAGCAGAAAATCTTGATACATGATCATAGTATCTTTGAATTAAAGTTATGTGTTTTTAAATCTCAAACATTATGCTCTTTGACTGCTTACACCATTCTTGCTCTTTCCTATTTTCTTTCATATAAGCCAGTTTCACTGCAACTACATTGCAGCCCTTTATTAAAGGCCAGGAATAGCTGGCATACTCAGTATCTCCACATTTTTATACCAAGTTGCCTAAAGCTACAGACTTTGTGGGCATATGGTCTGAGTCCCAAGGGACTACAGGCAGTAGTTGAACCAACTGCTTAGCTATGGCTTAATGAAGACAAAGCTAACTTCCCAGCATGAAACAGAAGGAGTCTTACTGCATCACACCCCACCTGAACTTAGCTGATTTCACATGTTAGGGTCTGTCACATAAAATACCCCACCTTGGTCTTAGACAGGAATCAGTTTTTATCAATAAAAAAAAAAAAAAACTATAGCCATATGAAGGAGATTGGCTCATGAAAATCAAACATTGATGATACCAACAGTAGGAAACAGCTTCATTTTAGGAACAAATGGGAAGAGACACAGGTGGTATTACTTTTGCTGTCCCTCCCTTCAAAACACACAAACACACACCTCTCTCCTCTGACATATCACCATTCTTCTTACCTCTGTAGACAAACTTTCTCCATAAAGTGGCTTCCAGAAGTTCCCACTCTTTATGTCTTACAATTCCTCCCATCAGAGGGTCACTCTTCTTCAGAGTTCCAGTAAAAAAAAAAAAAAAAAAAAAATCCCCGGGAAGACTATATTTGGCTTGGGTTACGATCCTATTGCTGTCTATATCTAATGTGGTGAGTCATGGAGTCACACATGGAAATGCTAGCTCCTAAGTAACCCTTTGGTTGAAATGTAGGGACCAGTCATCGCCATGGAAGCAAGAAGAAGGACCGAATGAACAAGAGGTGTCCACTGGAGGAGATGTCAGGGAGAACAAGGATAATATAGAATCTGGGATATGAGGGCAATCTTAAAGGAGTTGAGAGTACTTAGTCATCGGGGTCCAGCTGCATGAGGGAAACATCAACTCTGCAGAGAGTAGTTTGGGGTTCTAGTTTCAGGCTTAACACAGCGAGGGTACCTGAGGCCATTGCTTCTCGAAACCTCAATCTCTTCATCGGAAAGTGTCAATACTGATCTTGACAGCATTCAGAAGACAATTTGGGTAACACATCAAGCATGAGCCTTGCATGGCTCACATTTACTAAATAGAAGCAGTTATTTCATCTAGAAAAGAAAAAGCTTAGGGAGAACTGCCTTCACTTTTTTTTTTTTTTAAGATTTTATTTATTTGCGAGAGAGAGAATGAGAGAGAGCATGAGAGGGAGGAGGGTCAGAGGGAGAAGCAGACTCCCTGCTGAGCAGGGAGCCCGATGCGGGACTCGATCCCGGGACTCCAGGATCATGACCTGAGCCGAAGGCAGTCGCTTAACCAACTGAGCCACCCAGGTGCCCTGCCTTCACATTTTTAAAAGCCTGTCATATGCACGTAGATTTCAACTTTTTCTGTGTGCTCTGGAGCATAGAGCTTCTGTCAAGAAGTTACAAGGCAGTGAGTTTTACTTCAATAAAAGAAAAGAAAAAAAAAAAAAAAACAGAATGAAAGCATAAATGAACCGGAGAGAACTGAGTAAATTTCTCCAAAGACTTTTTTTCAAGCAGATCTTGGCTTTTCTTTCCCAGAGAAAATGTAAGGAATTTGCAAGTCATTTAGAGGTTAGAGGTTAGCTTAGAGGGCACTGTCAATGCCTCACACCTTGGAATGTCTGTATTTCTATCACCAGGGAGTGGAGGGCATTCTATCTCCAAAGCCAGAGGTGACACTTCCAAATCCAGGTGACACGGCACACCCATACGCATCCCCCATCCACATGCAGCCAGCTCAGGGAATTCTAGTAAATGAAACTCCATTGTACAGTGCTATTTTTAAGTATCAAAAATACCAAGTTATAATTTTTATCTCTGCTGTGCCCAGAGAATTATAATCTACCTTACGATATGAAAAAGAACAAAGGTGCATTATTTAGAAACAAATCTGCCACATCCTTCCTTGTTCAAGATTACTTCTTCCAAGGCATTCTATTTTTCATTTAAATTCCCATTATGCAGATTATTAATAAGATTAAGCATTTTTTGTAATGTATGTTAATGAAAAGCATTTCCCAGAGAATGAGTTAGGCCTCCATCTACTTCAGATTTCTGGAGAATGAGAAGTAGAAGAAGTGCTAAGGAAAACAAGAGAGTATGGTGATGGATTCAGAGGTCAATGGCTTTGAATGTGGTGAGAGAGTGTACCTGGCACAATTCATAACCCTTCCAGTGGAACCTTACCACATGCCCTTTCCCTACGCATTCTTCATCCAGTACAAGATCTATTCTTTTGGAGCCTGTTATGCTCTTCCCTAGTATATTTTATTTGACCTCCAGCCTTCTTCCTCTGTGATCCTTCCCAGTGGAATTCCAGCAGGAAGCATAGGGGACCTTGGCCTCTGATCTTGGTTGTCTCTTAATTGGGAGTCTAGAATATGATGGCAACCACACCACACTTATTATAATGTATCAATATCGGTACTACCATTCCAGTATGATAGCTTAATATTCCACAGTCGTAGCATAATTCTTTGGACCTCATTTGCAATCACTACTGGCTGGCTACCTAATTCCTATGTATTACAGTCAGAGGGAAAAATTGTGTGTGCATGTGGGTTTTATTTTAAAGAACAAGCAAAGGTACAGTATTTCTAAGGTTGTCCTGTTCCAAACGAGTTTATTCTTTCTGAACTAGCCGTATAGTTATTCTAGCTCTAACCTCCAGCCCTTTGTCTGGTGGCTAAGTGTCTAGGTAGCTAGGTATCTATGCATTTGTTCTACATGTTGGTAGAACAACACTCAAAGCAACTAATGGAACACCCTTCCAAAACGGACTCAGTCTCAGGAATTCTGAACACATATCTTCCAGCCTGAAACCCATATAGAACTGCCCTTTAGTGATCATACTGTTAAGATAATAAAAGGACTACTCAGTGGTAGAACCTCTAATAACACCAACACAATATGGCCATTCTTTCAGGGTTACATTTACACAAGTTTGCTTAAATACATTATGCTGGAACAGCAAGTCTATGTAACATTTTGCAAAGAGACAAAGGAGTGGGAATAAAGGGAGGGGAGTAGAAAGAGTGACAGATTTCCACATGACATTTATATGTGATAAGTCATGTAAAATAGTGTGTAGATTTTTAAAATGTATTGCAATTTAATGAAGGAAGGTTAGCTTTTCAACAAATGGGGCAGGAACAAATGATATCCATAGGCAAAAAAATAAATATCAACCTAAATCTCACCCACTATACAAAAGTTAACTTAAAATGGATCACAGACTTGGGCGCCTGGGTGGCTCAGTTGGTTAAGCGACTGCCTTCGGCTCAGGTCATGATCCTGGAGTCCCGGGATCGAGTCCCGCATCAGGCTCCCTGCTCGGCAGGGGGTCTGCTTCTCCCTCTGACCCTCCCGACCCTCCCCCCTCTCATGTGCTCTCTCTCTCAGTCTCTCCCTCTCAAATAAATAAATGAAATCTTAAAAAAAAAAATGGATCACAGACTTAAATGTAAAACATAAAATTTTTAGAAAAATAGAAGAGTTCTTAACTTGACCCCAAAAACACAATCTATAAAAGGAAAATTTGATAACTTGGACTTCATTAAAAATAAAAACTTCTGCTCAATGGAAGACCCTGCTAAGAGGATGAAAAGATAAGCTACTGAGTAGGAGAAAATATTTGCAAACCACATATCCAGCAAAGGACTTGTACTGAGACTATATGAAGAACTCTTGAAACTCAATAGCAAAAGAACCAAACAATCCAATTAGAAACTAGACCAAGGACATGGATGGACATTTCACTGAAGAAGATATACTGAGGGCAAACAAGCACATGATAAGATGTTTAATATCATTATCCGTTAGGGAAGTGCAAATTAAAACCTGAGATAGCACTACACATCTACCAGAATGGATAAAATAAAATTAAAAAAAAACTAATAACATCATATTGCTGATGGAAATGTAAAATGGCAGTGTCACGCTGGATAGGAGTTTGGTAGTTTCTTACAAAACTAAACACATACCTACCCTACAACCTAGCAATTGAGCCAAAGAAATAAAAACTTACATTATACAAATAGTTGTCCATAGATGTCTACTCATATGAATTTTATTCATAAATGCCAAAAACTAGAAACAAATATCCTTTAATGAGTGAAAGCTAAAACAAACTCTGGTACACCCATTCAATGGAATACTACGCAGCCAAAAAATAAAGAAACAAACAAACAAACTATTGATACGGACAACAATGTGGATGAATCACAAGAGAATTATGCTGAGTGAAAACAGGCAATCCCTAGAAGTTACATCGTGGATAATTCCATTTATATAACATTCTTGAAATGACAAAATTGAAGGGAGTTGGAGAACAGATCCGTGGTTGCCAGGGCTGGAGGTAGTGATATAAAGGTGATGGTGGCTGTAAGAGGGAAGATGGAGGGATCCATGTGATGCAACTGTTCTGAATCTTGATAGAGGTGGTGGTCACACTAATCAACACAGGTAACAAAATTGCACTGAACTACACACATGTGCACAGATGCACAAAAGAGTGCTTATAAAACTAAGGAAATCTGTGGTGAATTGTATCCCTGCCAATATCCTGGGTGTGATATTGCCCTGTAGTTATGCAAGATGTTATCCATGGAGAATACTGGGTGAAGAGTACTTGTGATCTCTATATTATTTCTTAAGACTGCATGTGAATCTGCACTTTTTTTTCAGAATAACACATTTAAAAAGGCATCAGAATATGAGTACTGACTGTTTGTGAGCCATCACGTGCTTCAAAAATATATTGAAAATACCTGCACCAATGACTTCCCTATCGTCCTCCTGTGATTCAACTCACCTCCTCATAGTAATAGAGTATTAGTGTGTTCTGTTTCCCCCACCTGAGAACACTCTTCCCTCAGGTCTCTGCCTCTCAGTGTTCTGCTGCTCCACGAGTCTCTCTCCTGCAGAAACTTCTCCAGGTGGAGATGGATAGAATAGAGGCCCTTCTCGTGTTAGGCTCAGTTCAGTGCAACATAAGCCTGAATGAACTGTAGCAGAATTCTGTACTCTATTCTTCATGCATAACCATAATTCTCAAAGCACAGTCCCAGTGGCTTCTGTGTCCAGAAGTACGATCTCCCCAAACAGTTCAGTTTTTGGTACTTGAGCTTTGGTTACCCATTTTTGACTTTCTCCTGGGAGAAGGGGGTCCCTGTGGCATTTCAGATAGGGTATCACTATCATCAGAGATGCTCTATCGATGTTGATCTTCAAAAGGAAAAGCTGTCTGAATATGTATTCCTGTCTTCCAGAAGGTTCCTTATCCCCTGTACATTTGCCTCTCCTCCCCAGCTGTCTTCAAAAGTATATAGGACACACAACATTGTTAAGACAAAGGCATATTCTGTTGTTCTATGTGAGGCCAGGAGAGAGATCAGTGGCATGGTTTGTTCCAGACACAGAGGCCCTCGGGAAACTAAGTGGGGTTTGTTCTCAAACTATAATAATAATTATGATAATTTGGGAGTGCCCAGAAGGCTGCCAGGTTCCTAGTAAAAAACAAGTCAGACCTCCAATGCGAATTCAGATCTCCAATAGCTCTTCTGGACCTGAACAAAGAGATGCCTGTTACTCTCCAAATTGACAAACAAAAAGCTGCCATTTACATGACCACAATTATTCTATACTATCATGGCCTTAGGGCCTCTGAACTATTTGCCAAAGCTCAATTTGATGTGAGGACTTTTCTGGGCAAGCTTCCTGTCTTGCTTCTGACCTCCTTCCAATTTTCCAAGCATAGGTCCCTCCAGAAAGGCTCTGGGTATCTTCACAACTTGGAGTCTGGGCCAGTTTAACCCTATTTCAAGAGAGGGACTTGTTCTTCCCCCTCTTGTCTCTTGCCTTTGTCCAGGGAGTGATTTCATCAACAAGAACATTCATCTCCTTCAGAGCAAATGCTACTCTGACAAGTTATCCTAAAGTCTATGTTTAGGTAGCTACGCCATGGTGCTGTTTGTCGACTTTTAAGAATCAATGTAATTTCCGGGAGCCTGGGTAGCTCAGTCAGTTGAGCTCTGACTCTTGATTTCGGCTCAGGTCATAATCTCAGGGTCATGTGTTTGAACCCCATGCCTGGCTCCAGCTGGGTGTGAAGCCTGCTTGGGATTGGGATTCTCTCTCCCCTCAGCCACTCTCTGCTCATTCTCTCTCTCTCTCTCAAAAAAAAAAAAAAAATTAATGTAATTTCAACAGGTAGATTGTTAGGGGTGGGGGAATGTGAGCAAATGAGGAAGTGAGCAAAGTTGCAGACAAAGGAATCTGCCTGGCTCACATGTATTTGTGTGTGCAGGGGACTAAGAGATAAAACTTCCAAAGGGTATGGGACCAGAGGTGAAAGATCTCGAATGCGGTGGTAAGGACCTGGGGCCTTATTTCTTTTGCATCTCTGGAAAAAATGCAAAAGAACTGTGCTGAATTGTGAAGTGCCCCCTGTTTTAACAGTTGCTCCAAAGTCATTCCTGTTAGCACTGATATTTACCTTTAAATTAGTAGAGATAAATAGGCTTTGCTAATGTCTGCATTTCTTGATTTATATATACCTGAGCCTTACTGTTGGAAAAGCAAAAGTGGCCTTGAAGAGAAACTTACACCAAGGACAGAATGATAAATAAGGGGAACCCACGCTCCAAGCTTAGGAATACAATTCAACAACAACAAAAAAATCTGTCAAACCTCCAGAAAACCAAGTGATAAAGGAAGATTGTCAGTAAAAAGGATTCAAATGACAGTAGAACCTTTTCTAGTGCTGGTGCCTGGGGATGGGGAGACACCGCCTTTGCTGACACATGAGAGCTTTGTCCCTATGGGGCCATAGTTCCCAGGGTCTCCAGACGCAGCCCATAGAATGTTATTCTCTCTATTAAAAGTTGTTAATCAAATGTTTGATTGAACATAATTTTATTTTAAATTTCCCTAGGAAACTTCTCAGATTAATGAACTTAGAAACCAGGGGAGGGGGAAACCCACCTTGTTGGGTCACGTTTGACAAAGACGGGGTGGCAATCCCAGGCACCTGGCTGCCATCTTAGAGGACACGGTGTCGCTGTGATGGTAAACAGGTGAGCAAACTTCATCAACAGAACCCTCTGTAGAATACTGTGAGGTTATAATTAAATCATGCATGTGTTTATGAGTTCAAACAAAAGACATTCATTGCCTCTCATATGTTATGATCCGGGGCTACAATGACAAACTTGACAGATACAATCCCAGTGCACACAGAGCTTACAGCCTAAGGAGAGAAGGACCAGAGGCATGCTCCATCAAGCAGTGACAGTCAAGTGCAAATTCTCTACTGTGGCCCCCAAGTGCTGTTCAATGCTATCCCGAAGGATCACACAGTGGCACCTTCCCTAAGGCAGGTTTTCCAGGGGAAATAGCATCTGAAACTTGAAATTGAGATTTGTATATTAGACAGGGTCCTGGACAGAGGGAAGGAGGGCCCGGGGACCTGGAGGGGAGGAAGTGCCCCACGCATTTCAGGAAGGAAAGCAGGGGTGGGAAGAGGAAGAGTGAGGGTGAATATGGCCAGATCAAACAGCACTTGGGGGCCGGGGTAGAGAATTTGCACTTGATAAGAATAGAAATAGGAATAAGGTCTGCACTCCTTTCCCTTTACTCAGCATATGCTTTTGGGAAGAAAATCTTGCATATTACACAAGTCTCCATTCTTTGTTCTATAATGAATAAATTATCAAGGGCATTTTTATGTCCCTCATGAGCTTATATTGCTTAAACTTTTCAGTCCTTAGTACTCACAAGTGAATTTTCCATTCTCTGTAGTAGGTTCCAAAAAGTATTGAACTGTGGTTTCTTGAAATTAACTCTTTGAAGAAGTAAAATGTGTACCCACAGGATTCCTAGTGTTTGGCTTCCCGTCTCCTTTTCTTACATAAAATATTCGATTCACTTAGAGTTCCTAAAATTCTGTTTCATGGAATCATGTATTCACTGATGACAGCTGACTGTGATGCCAAAGTTATATATGATTAGGTATTGTACAATATCATAAAATGCATGTTGACACTAAAATTCCATGCAATATACTTATTTTCTGGACTTTTAATTTAAAAAAAATTACAGGAGTGCCTGGGTGGCTCAGTCAGGTAAGTGTCTGCCTTGGGTTTGGGTCATAATCTCAGGGTCTGGGGATTGAGCTCCACGTAGGGCTCCCTACTCAGCAGGGAGCCTGCTTCTCCCTCTCCCTCTGTCCCAACCCCCACCCCTGCTCCTCCTCTCTCTCTCTCAAATAAATAAATAAAATCTTTAAAAAATTACAGATTACCAATATTTTTATATCAGTGATATTTTTCCCCCTTGGAACTCCGTATGGGCCCTTCAGACTGGAACTTGGAAGTGGATCATTCTGTAACCTCACAGATGATGGGGTATTGGAGTTTAAAGCATGAGCATTGAATTCCTCCTCTACTGTGTGATTCAAGGTTAGATGCTTATTACCCTCTCTGTTCTCCAGTGTACTCATGAAGAAAACAGTAGTACTTCATGGATTACTTTAAGAATTAGACGAGACAATCCTGTAAAGTCTTCCAGACAGTGCCTGGAAGGGAGTAAGCTCTCAAGGTTAAGTTGATTATTAATTATTTTTTTATCAATTATTATTTCTTTGACATGCTTATATAGCATTACTGCAGGATAACATATTTCTAATGAGGAAATTTTCTGGTGATTAAAATTTAACACTTTGAACAGCCAAACATACCCATTTTTGAACATTTTGGAATGGAACCCTGCTAACTGTGAAATCCGTTATTAACACATATTGAAATAATTGCAATTGCCTCTAGGAATCATTATAATGAATATCAAATTTAGCATTCAGCTGCAATAGGAGTGTCCTCAGAAGACAGTTTACCCCTGTACTAAATGGCCCTAAAGAATTCCTTTTCTCTAATTGCTACTTTGTAAAAATGTTGTTGCTGTTTCTTTTCTTAATCCACTCTTCTTGCCAGGCTATGGGTGGACAATCCATGTGGCTGCTGGTTTACCTACCTGGAGTAACCCCAAACTTCTATTTTTATTGTTACTATGTTGTGAATTACAAAACCAGGGAGATAAGCTTGTTGTGTATTAAAAGAATAATGAGGATTTCAGGAAAACCTTTGCAATGAGAACAGTCCAAGCATTTCTACTTTTTTTTTTTTTCCCCTACTCCCTCCACCAAATTCCTACCAGTACAAATTTCTCTTTTAAAGGCATTTTAGGGCGCCTGGGTGGTTCAGTCGTTAAGCGTCTGCCTTCAGCTCAGGTCATGATGCCAGGGTCCTGGGATCGAGTCCCACATCGGGCTCCCTGCTCAGCGGGAAGCCTGCTTCTCCCTCTCCCACTCCCCCTGCTTATGTTCCCTCTCTCGCTGTCTCTCTCTCTCTGTTGAAAAATAAATAAAATCTTTAAATAAATAAATAAATAAATAAATAAATAAAGAAAGAAAGAAAGAAAGAAAGAAAGGCATTTTAGTTGCTGAGCCTGGGTGGCTCAGGCGGTTAAGCCTCCAACTCTTGATTTCGGCTCAGGTCATGATCTCAGGGTCCTGGGATTGAACCCCACATCCCGCTCCGTGCTCAGCTGGGAGTCTGCTTGAGGATTCTCTCTCCCTCTCCCTCTGCCCCTCCCCCTGCTCACACTTTTTCTCTCTCTCTCTCAAATAAATAGATAAATCAATCAATCAATAAATGCATTTTATATTGGAAGATGTTTAGCTTATAATAAGAGAACTACAGCCCCTCATTCACTCTGAGAAAAGTCTAGCAGTTCCATGCACTCAGAAAAATAATGAAGATGAAACAGTCAGCAGCTTACACCATTTGAATCTCATCAGGACTTTCGGTCATGGAGACTTTTACATTTAAGTTAAACTTTGAAGTCCCACTTAGAACTGGAATAGCCACACCAGTATTATGGCTTATTTAAGTGCATTTCCAAAAAGGAAACAGTTTTGTCTGTTTAACCAGAAATCAAGTAGTACTCATATACCCACAAATGGAACAAAAAAAACATTTTTTTTGTATTAAGTTTTTCTTCCATTTGATCTTCTGCTGAAGTGTTCGGGCTGTTTTTGATTCTTCAAATTGAATGATGACTTTAGTTTACCTCTGAGAGGTCAGAGGTAGAATTCATGTACATAACCATTCTCATCTCCAAGAAAAGATATGTCTTTCTCTAAAAGACTGATTGTTATGGCTAGTTTGATAAGGGACAATGAGGTCACACTGTGGAGTGTCGATGGTGACTCCAGGTCACCCCGTTTTGCTGTCTGCCCAAATGACCACTTGCTTGATGTCATGTAGGTTTGCTCCTGTCTTAATAGCAACAGCAGATGAACAACGTGTTTTAGATGAGTTCCTTGTTCTTAGGGCTGGTCTAATAGCAATAACTACAGAAGTAATAAATTGCCAAGTTGAGTGTTTCAAGGTTTGGTTTAGAGGTCAAATGTTCATGTTAACTCAACTGATTAAAAAGTGAGACTTTTCAAATATTGTTTCTGCTTTCAGGAACCGAAATGACAATTAAGTTCCCTGAGGGGCCACAACAAATTCCAGAAGAAAGTTGGAGTCAAATGGTACCATTTCAGCTGCTAGAAGTTTCCTTGTCACAACGAAAAATAAATTCAAACAACAGTTTAGCTAAATAAGCTTTAAGGAAGAACTGTAAGGGTGTTAAAAAAAAAAAAAAAAAGAACCGTAGGGGGGCGCCTGGGTGGCTCACTTGGTTAAGTGACTGACTCCTGATTTCAGCTCAGGTCATGATCTCAGGGTCCTGGGATTGAGCCCTGCCTGGGGCTCTGCACTGGGCATGGAGGCTGCTTAAGATTCTCTCTCTCCCTCTCCCTCTGACCCTCTCCCTCCTTTAAATAAATAAATAAATAAATAAAGGCATTTTATATTGGAAGATGTTTAACTTATAATAAGAGAATTATAGCCTCTCCTTACCTCCCCTTACCCCCATTTTCCCCCTCCATATATATAAGAGGCTAGAAGTGCTAAGGAATGTCTTAAAAGATTAAAGGACACTTAAAGAAGCAAGGTCTGGATAGGCAGCGGGTTCAGAGCCCAGGGGTCAGATTGAGCTTCCAGAGATTCAACTATTATTTATTCGTTCATTCACTACACATCCATCATGAATGAGGCATCGTGCCATGTGTCGAAGACATGGGACAAATAATTTCAGTTTCTGCTCTGAAAAGATACACCCTTTGTTAGGCTGATAGATAAATTTTAAAAAAGAGAGAGAGAAAATAAAAGGAAAAATGGAGAGGACCATCAGCAAACCAGAAGCCAAGCCAGTTTAAGACCCAGTGGCCACAGACCTTCCAGGCACTGGGCAAGAAAAGTGAGCAAGAATTTAGCCAAGAGGGTTTTTGATGAAGCTTAAAACCAAGGCAGGGATAAGCAATCAAAAAACCTATCAGCTTCTGGAAGGAAGGGAGTATTTTTATTTCTTTTTATTTTTATGTTTTTGCCATTTATTTGGCAGGTACTTCACACCAGGTGATACAAAGTTACAAATATGAACTCATTAACTCTTCCAAACAACACTGTGAGGTAGGTACTCTTATTTTCCTCCAGGCACCCTGGTCACCATGTTCACCCCCTTAATTATTCTGCTCCCCTAAAGGAAGACTATCCTTCATGCCCTCTTCCCAGACCGATGCAGACCAGGCACCAAGCACCAACCTCAGGGGCCTAAGGACACACGCTGCCTTCGAGATGGAACACTGTAAAGATTGTTGTGTTTTCTCTTTGAGCAGAAGCTAGTCTCAACCCTGCTGGTCTAAAGCCTGCACAGGAATAACTGGCAAAAATAGGTTCAGGTTCCTAGAGCTCATGGGTTCTTTATTCTCCTCAATTTCAACTTTCAGAGCAACCTACCCAGTACCCTACTCTATCCATTTAGTAGATATTTATTCTGTAACTCCTTGGTGCCAAGCACTATTCCTCATGTTGGGTCTATAGCAGAAAACAAATAGACGGGGCCTTTTCATGATAACCAAGTGATGGAGCCAATTACAACTGTCATTAGTGCTGCCAAGACAAGCTGGGGCATAAAGTAATGGGGGGTGGTCATAAGCAGGAGATGAAGGTCTCCTTGAGAAGGTGGCATTTGCATGAGGACTTGCAGATTAGGAAGAAGCCAGTCATTCGGCAGAGCTGAGGAGGGGAGGGCACACCCATCAGGTGTGAAGGCCCGGATGCAGGAAAGGCTCTGGCATGCTCCTGGAACAGGAAGGAGCAGCACCGATAGAGCTTCTCAGGGAGGGGGCAAGGGGCAAGGGACACAAGGTGAGGGCGGAGATCAGAAAGGGCCAGATCATGAAGACCTGGTGCCCGTGACAGGGTTTGGAGATTATTCCAAGAAAAATGAGAAACCCGGAAGAGCTCAGAGCAGGGATCATTTATGTTTGAAAAAAAAAAAAAATTCTCATAGGTTCGAAGAGGAAAATGGATTGGTTAGGGCAAACGTGGAGGCAGCAAGGGTATCACCAGAGAATCTAGGAGTAAGAAGGCAGAAGAAACAAAGAGGAAGTTGCAAGAGGCTGAAAGGTACTGTCAGTGCAGATAAAATTTGGGAAGGCATCGTGTTTGGGGGATAAGGGAAAGGGAGGACTCGGGGATGTCACCTGAAGTGTTGTTTTGAGCATCAGGGTGCAAAGGGCACCGTGTGTTCCAATGGGAAATATCAAGGGAAGAGGAGGTGAAGGAGAATAAGTCAAACCTAAAATTTTAGCAACAAATAAATGTGTTTCCCTGATGGAAACTGTCTTTCAAATCAGGGCTTATACAGATTTAATATGAAGTTAATTCTAGCCATCAATAAATATAATACAAGCAAACCTCGGAGATGTTACAGCTTCTCTTCCAGACCATGGCAATAAAGTGAATGCTGAATGTAACAATAAAACAAGGCAAAGAAGTGTGTTGTTTCCCAGTGCATATAAAAGTTATGGTTATACTCTACTGTAGTCTATTAAGCATGTAACAGCATTAGGCCTAAAATCAATATGCATAACTGAATTAAAAATACTTCATTGCTAGAGCACCTGGGTGGCTCAGTCAGTTAAGCATCTGCCTTCAGCTCAGGTCATGGTCTCAGGGTCCTGGGAATCCAGCCCCTCATCTCACTCCACGCTCAGTAGGGAGTTTGCTTCTCCCTCTGCCCCTCCCCCTGCTCATGCTCACTGCCTCTCAAATAAACAAATAAAATCTCTTAAAAAATATTTTATTGCTAAAATCTGCCAACCACCATCTGAGCTTTCAGCAAGTCATAATCTTTTCGCTGGGGGAGGGTCTTGCCTCCATTTTGCTATACGGCTTCTCCATCAGCACCTGCTGCTTCACCTTGCATGTTGATGTTATGGAGACGGCCTCTTTCCTTAAACCTCATGACCCCACCTCTGCTGGCTTCGATTTTTCCTTCTGCAGCTTCCCCACCTCCCTCAGCCTTGACAGAATAGAAGAGAGTTAGGGCCTGGCTGTGGACTAGGCTTTGGCCTAAGAGAATGTTGTGGCTGGTGTGGTCTTCTATCCAGATCTCTGAAACGTTCTCCATATCAGCAGTAAGGCTGTTTTGCTTTCTGATCATTCGTGCATTCACTGGAGAAGCACTTTTAATTTCCTTCGAGAACTTTTCTTTTGCGTTCACAGCTTGGCTGTTTGGCACCAGAGGCCTAGCTCTTGGCTTATCTTAGCTTTCGACTGCCTTCCTCACTAAGCTCAATCATTTTCAGCTTTTAAAGTGATTTAAAGTGAAAGACACATGGCTCTTCTTTTCACTTGAAGATTTAGAGGCCATTGTAGGGTTATCAACTGGTCTAATTTCAATATTGTTGTGTCTCAGGGAGTGAGGAGGCCCGAGGAGAGGGAGAGAGATGGGGGACAGCCGGTTGGTGGAGCAGTGAGAACACACACACATTTATCAGTTAAGTTTGCCACCATGTGGGAGCGGTTAGTGGCACCCCAAAACAATTACAAGGGTAACATCAAAGATCCCTGATTGCAGATCACCATAACAAATATAATAATAATGAAAAGTTTTGAAATATTGTGAGAATTATCAAAATGTGGCACAGAGACATCAAGTGAGTGTTAGTAGCAAAGTGACACGGATGGATTTGTTCCACACACAGTTGCCACAAACCTTCAATCTGTAAAAAAAAAAAAAAAAAAAAATGCACTGTTGGGGCACCTGGGTGGCTCAGTCAGTTAAGCATCTGACTCTTGGTTTTGGCTCGGGTTATGATCTCAGGGTCATGAGATCGAGCCCCGCCCGCATCAGGCTCCCTACTCACTACAAAGTTGGCTTGAGCTTCTCTCTCCCTCTCCCTCTACCCCTCCTGCTCATGCCCTCTCTCTCTCTTTCTCAAATAAATAAATAAATCTTTAAAAAATAATAATACAATATCTGCCAAGTGCAATAAAGCAAAGGGCAATAAAATGAAATATGCCTGTACTGTAAATTAGGTATTTGATAAGATGATAATAAAAAAAGCTCTTTTAATAAAAATGCTCTAAATATCCTGATGTCAGGCATAGCGACTAATCTATATGAGGTGTTCAGTAAAGATCTATGGAAATAGGGCACCTGGGTGGCTCAGTTGGTTAAGCGACGGCCTTCGGCTCAGCTCATGATCCCAGAGTGCTGGGATTGAGTCCCACATCAGGTTCACCCTGCTCTGCGGAGAACCTGCTTCTCCCTCTGCCTCTGCCTGCCATCCCCCTGCTTGTGCTCTCTATCTCTCTCTCTGTGTCAAATAAATAAATAAAATCTTTAAAAAGAAAAAGAAGATCTATGAAAATAAATCCAAACAAAAACCAAGAGGTGGAAAAAACCTACGTCCAGCCTCATAAGGTTCTTTCCACTTCCCAAATGAGTGACTTGGGGGAATTTAAAACTTCAAATTTCAATATTCTCCTGTGTGGAATAAGGACGGTAACAAGATCATAACAGTTAAATAAAATATCACATAAAGCCAACTACACAGGAGAGACCCTCCAGTCCCTGAACCCATCCTGTTGCTTCAGCTCTATTGTTCGCTCCCAAGTTTGAGTCTTACAAGCATTGTTTTTTTAAGATTTTTTTTATTTATTTGACAGAGAGAGACACAGCGAGAGAGGGAACACAAGCAGGGGGAGTGGAAGAGGGAGAAGCAAGCCTCCCGCAGAGCAGGGAGCCCGATGCGGGGCTCGATCCCAGGACCCTGAGATCATGACCTGAGCCAAAGGCAGACGCTTAACCGACTGAGCCACCCAGGCGCCCCCTTACAAGCATTTTTGCACAATCTCTACATCTACTTAGATTAAATTTTGTCTTAGCATTTAAGACAGCATTGTACGTAGAGAAGAAATTCAATTCCTCTTTGCTGATTAACAGATTCTTTTAATTAAATATAAACCCTTCAAAAGAACACATAAGTAGCACAATGGACCTTGGTCTACAGGATTCTGTCGCCTATCTTTGTCCTGAAGACCCCCCTCTGCCCTCTCTTATTGACAGACAGCCAAAGAACAAGAATTTGCCTTTCAGTCTATTGTGAGCAAAGTAAAATGATTCTCTTCCAGCATAACAAAACCTATAGGCAGCTGTAAAATATAATTTCCTTTCAGCTTCTTGACAGACTTGATATAAATTTCAGTGTACAGGGGGAAAGAAAAGAAACAGGGGCCACTTTAAAAGATAAATTTCATCATGTATGTCTGACAATAGAGGTTATGTTCAGAGGGCTCCTTTTTTAAGAGAGAGGGGGGAAAGACCATGCTTTTAAACAATCAAAGGTTAAAGTTAGCTCCGTCATTCATGTGGTTTCATTCTCTTATGCATATTGAAATACCTCAGAAAGATTTATAACCCTCATTCATACATTCAGAGTTCCAGTAAATGAGTCCCTTTTTTGAAGGTTAAATATTTATGCTCCTATTTTCCTGGCTGATACAGACAAGAGGAGTAAACCCACGTGAGCCACGGAGCCATGGTGACAGGGCATGTTAGGATGAGAAATGGCAGCTGGCTGGACATCCTGAACATCTTCTGCTCTTCCACATTCTTAGTTTTTGGGAAAATGAATGAATGAATGAATGAATGAATGAATAAATGAATGAATGTTGGGGACACCCAACATTTCACCCAAGTGGCAGTACCAGTCATTCCAGTTGGCATTCTGGAAGCCAAGTTAGAAACATACTGATGATCTGTATAAGTCATAGTTCAACCAGAGAAGCAGAGCCAATAGGAGATATAAAGATAGGAATATAGACAGATATAGCTATCCATATATGCATATATAAAGAGAATCATCCAAGGAACTGGCTTACACAACTGTTGGGGCTGGCTAAGTAAGTTCAAAGTTTGTAGGGAAGGGAAGATCACAAGCAGGCTGGAACACTATGGGCATAGGTTGATAGTTTTGTCCATACACCTCAATCAAGAAGGAAGATCAGGAGCAGGGAGAGGTGGTCACACAGAGAGCTACTCCTCGCACAGACTTTCAACCATTACTCTTGTTTCTCATCTACTCATCCATCTCATCCTTTAAAGTTTTGGGATCCTTTAGTTCCTGAGACTTTCTGGCCTTCTGAAGCTCAAAGGGTTGCTTTGGTTAAAAAACCATTTGGCTTTCATTTTTCACCAATTTTATGGAGCAGGTTCTGCTCATTGACTCCTTTTCCATCTTAAGTTTCTAAGAGAGTAGATTTCAGGTGATCTCATCACAAAAAAGAAGAAAAAAACAAGTAAAAAATTAAAAACCCAAAAAAAGGTGATTATGTGAGGAAATGGATATATTAATTAGCTCAACTGAAGTAATTATTTAACTCTATACATGTATATAAAAACATCATGTAGGACACCTAATATGTAATTTTGTTAAAAAATTTTTAATTAAAAGCAACAAAATTTCTTGATTTCCCAGTTGATCTCTTCTCTTCCATTCTCTTGTTGGACTTTTTAGAAAACTTCTTTCTGGACTTTTAATTGGATTTTGGCAGATGAATCTGTGTGTGATCTACAAAAGCCAACTAGACTTCTTTGTTTCCATTTTGCAAATAAGGGAATAGAATTCCACTGAGAAATTAAGTGACATCAATCCACACAACTAATACCTGGGCTGGGCCCCAAACAGCTTCCAGTGAATCACCTAATTTGGAAATGTCAAGGACATTATTGAAGGAAACTAAGCATTTTTTTTGGCATGTTAAAAATATTCTCACTCTTATTGTAGCCACCAATTAAAATTGAAATGGCGTTTACTGATCACATCGTGTACTTATCATCTATAAGCAGTTGATCTATTAAATTATCAGAATGCTTTGTTGATACTTGGCTATCGATCCAAGACAAATCCAAAATGAATGAATGAATAAATGAATGAATGAATGAATCCTGCAAGATTGTCCTAATGATATAGCATATGATTCAAGTAAATAACCAATAAGTAGGAATGATTCCCTTATAGTCAAAATAAAAGAACATGAGAGCAAAGATGCCACCATGCACAATTACAGCACATGACTCACACTAAAAATGTTGGCTCTTCTGATAAAAGACTCTAGCTCTGCACATCTGAAAGTTTTAAATCTAAGAGTGAGATGCTTCCGTCATGATAGCAAATAATAGTTTCTCTAAATTGAAAGCTGATATTGCCACATGGCCATTTGGGATCCCTTGGAGTTTTCAAACAATAGATGAGAAACAAGATCATGTCACTGCCCAGAGTCTCAATGATCCTGGTTGTCAAGGGGATAATGAAGAGGGAAGAATATAGGTTAAATGAATTAGGTAATTCTCTCAAATTAAGGTTACAAAATCCTTCATGAAGGACCTCAGAATAGCCTTGAGTCCCACATTACCCTCCATGAAAGCCGTGGTAGATTGGATTATGTATCCCAGTAATGTGAAGAATAATAAAAGTATATAGTCACATGCTTTGCCATGTAACTTTCAGTGTCCTCCCACTTTGGATGGGATCTACTTTCCCACCCCTCTGATAGTGGCCTTTGGGAATCACTTTGGCCAATGGAATATTAGCACACATATGGTAGCATAAGCCACAGACATGTTTATGTTAACTCTTTGAACACTTATGCTATAGTGATCACCCTGAGACCTGAGAAGGAGATCCATGAGGAGAAAATACCTGAATCTTCTAGTTGCCTGGAGCCCAGACTCGCCCAGCACAGTGACAGTTGCCCAACAGACCTGTGAGTGAGAAATAAGAGCTTGTTGTTTTAAGCCACACAGCTTGGGACTCTTTGTTACACAGCACTATGGCAGTGATAGCTGAAAAGGGTAGAGGCTCAGCTCTGTTATGCTTTTATAACTCTAGTTCTAGATTCCACCATCATCCCTTGCCATAAACTTCTCCTTTAGTGAATCATGTTTGCATCAAAATCACCTTAAATGAAAACAGGATGACATAGTATTTCTTCCTTACAAAGTTTATTGACTTGTGGAAAGTCAAATCTTAAGTAATAATTGAGATGACCAAATAAGTACCTAAATATACACAATGACAGAATGATAAATATTAATTTCCATAGGACTAAAATTAGCTCTATCTTGATCAGAAAATAAGTTTAAATTTTAAAAAATTTCATCTTTTTTATGAAGCATGGTGCACTTGTCATAAAACATTTAAAATATAAATTAGAAAGAAAATGTCTGAGATATCCTCTTTTATTATTATGCCCTCTCTCTGCTCCCTTCTCAAATATATGCTGTTTGCCTGACTCTCCCATTTTTTCCAGTGATCCTTATAGCAAATATCTCTAGCTTTTGCCTCCAAAATATAGTTTTCACATGCTGAAGGAAGGTGTAGAGATGATTAGAAGTAAATAAATGATATAGAAATGTTTTTTAAAGCTTATTGAATTGATTATCCTAATTAGTGTTTGTAATTCTGAAAAAAGAAAATGTTTTGCAATTATGGAGCAAAGAACATAGGCAATCCTCTTTAACAAAATGATGAGCCTTCCAATTTTTCAGAAGCATTGATTTTGAGAATGCACGTACAAGAAAAACCTGAAGTAATAATAAATAAATCAATATTTTCAAATTGGATGAGTATTTACAGGGATGAATAGTTAGTTGCATTTGAAAACATTTCTTCTTTGAGGCATATTTATCTTTATTAATATATTTTCAAAACCAGGAAAATCTGGAATAATATTTTCAGCTTGCCATTTTTAAATTCTTACTAAAATTTCTAAAATCCTTGTTTGTCACTATCCTTTTTTACTTGATTCTATAAGTTATTTGTAAAATAACTGACATATATAAAGATAAAATTAAAATGGTCAATGCAAAAATGTCTATTTTTTCTTCTTTTATATTTTTTATTGCCTTGGATGACCTCTTCAGCACTTTCTTGAATAGAAATAGTGAGAAACAAAAACACTAAGTTGAAAAGGCATCTGTACCCCCTTGTTCATTGCAGCATTATTTACAATAACCAAGATATAACCAAGGTATAGAAACATGTGTTCCTCAGGATGCCTGGGTGGCTTAGTCGTTAAGTGTCTGCCTTCGGCACAGGTCATGATCCCAGGGTCCTGGGATCGAGTCCCGCATCAGGCTCCCTGCTCCGCGGGGAGCCTGCTTCTCCCTCTGCCGCTCCCTCTGCTTGTGCTCTCTCTTTCTCTCTCTCTCTGACAAATAAATAAAATCTTTAAAAAAAAGAAAAAGAAACAAGTGTTCCTCAGGGGATGAGTGGATTCAGAAGATGTGGCATATATATACAATGGAATATTATTCTGACATAAAGAAAGAAACCTTGCAATTTGTGAGAACATGAAGGGCATTATGCTAAGTGAAATAAGTCAGACTGAGAAAGACAAATATTGTATGATTCCACTTATATGTGTAATCTAAAGCAAAACAAAACATGGGCTCCATGCTCGGCATGGAATCTGCTTGAGATTCTTTCTCTCCTTCTCCCTCTGCCCCTCCCCCTGCTCTCTCGCTGTCTCTCTCATTCCCCCCTAAAAATAAATAAATAAATGTTTTTGTTTTTGATTTTTTAAATGAGCTCAAAGAACAAACTGATGGTTATCAGAGGCAGAGTGTGGGAATAGGCAAAATGGGTGAAGGGGTCCAAAATGTACAAGCTTCCAGTTATAAGTCATGGAGATATAATGTGCAGCATTAATAATAATACTGTATTGCATATTTGAACATCACTAAAAGAGTAGATCTTAAAGGTCCTCATCACAAGAAAAATTTTTTTGTAATTATGGAGGGGGATGGGTGCTAACAAGACTTATTTTGGTCATTCTACAACATATGCAAATATCAAATCTTTATGTTGTACACCTGAAACTAATATATGTCAATTATACCTCAATGAAAAATAAGAAAAGAAACAGCATTTATAGGTGCCAGTTAAGTGCTGAAACTGCCAAATGTTCATGAAAGTCCAATTCATATTAGGAAGAAAACGTGCAAATATTTAAAACAAATCAATTCTTTGGGGGCACCTGGGTGGCTCAGTTGGTTAAATATCTGAATCTTGACTTCGGCTCAGGTCATGATCTTAGATTTGTGAGATTGAGTCTCACCTTTGTCTCTGTGTTGAGTATGGAGCCTCTTCTCTCTCTCCCTCTCCTGCTGCCCCTCCCCCCACCCCACTCATGCTCTCTAAAAAAAAGAATCAATTTTTTGAGGGTAGTTGACATACAATATTACATTAGTTTCAGGTGTACAACATAGTGATTCAACAAGTTTATGCATTATGTTATGTTCATCACAAGTGTAGCTACCATCTGTCCCAATACATCACTATACAATATTATTAATTATATTCCTTATGCTGTGCTTTTTAGTCCCATAACTTATTCATTCCATAACTGGAAGCCTGTATGTCCCATTCCCCTTACCCATTTTGCCCATCCCCCTACCCCAGCCCCAACAACCATCAGTTTGTTCTCTGTATTTATAGGTCTGATTCTGCTTAAAACAAATCACATTTTAGATAAACAGGACAAACTCTTATTCAAAAATAGGAAAAAATAGAAATAGAAAAATAACAAAAGAGAAAATTAAAATATAGCAGAGAGGATAAACAAGTCAAAAATTCTTTATTTAAAGAAAGAAAAAATGAAAGAAGAAAGAAAGAAAGGAAGGAAGAAAGAAAGAAAGAGAAAGAAAGAAAGAAAGAGAAAGAAAGAAAGAAAGAAAGAAAGAAAGAAAGAAAGAAAGAAAGAAAGAAAGAAAGAAAGAAAAATTATAATTCCAAGGGACATGTATAAGAATGTTCATGACATTAGTGTCAAAACAGCAATAATAATAATAACAACCATTAACATATAACCATTAAAGCAATAATATTAAAATCATAATAACAACCACTTTAACATTTACAAGTAAATAGATTGAAGCATTTTAATATATGCACACAGTAAAATGCTTACATCAATGGTGGAAAAAATTGATTTATAGCTGCATGCCTCAACAGGGATTAATTTTATAAATATATGGTCATTACTGATTTACTCTAATCAGGGTCTACAACTGAGCTGGGGGAAGGGAAGATAGGTGAGTATCTAAACAAAATCTTTGCCACCAAAAATATATATATATTTATTTTTATATATATGTATATATAAAGAAATATAAAAAGAAATATAAATATATCTATTTATATATAATATATATGTATAAAGAAATATAAAAAAGAAACAGATCTATATCTATATAGATATAGATATATATCTGCCACCGAGGAAATGTGGGATGGCTGCTGAATAAGCAATCCATGATGTCTACCTAAAATGGTCATTTGAAAAATGCAGTTACTCCAAGAGTCACCAAATATACACATACTAAATCTCACTTGCACAGGTGGATGATTTACAGATTTAGAAGCTGCAATAAAATAAACATGGCCCCTTGGATTTCTTCATTCTTTATGCATTTACAGAATTATCTCTACAGATGTATGTGGAAAAGAATATCATTAGATGTTATTAGATGTATTAGATTAGTCGTTATATGTCCAAATTTTCTCCTTATATATTTTGTCTGTCATTACTGTAAAGTATTAAGTAAGCTTGTATATTACAGTGGAGAATTATATTACTGCCAAATACCAACTGTGTAATCACGAACAAAATCATTTAAACTCCTAAATGTACCAACTTTGGTGTCACAGACTACACCATAGATTACTACAGTTGTCAAATGAAATTTCTGACAAAATAAATATCTTGCAAATGGTGAAGCTGAAGCTGTATACTAGTATGTTTCCTTTCACCTGGGAATAAAAGGCTTCTGTAATTTTATTTTTATTGAAAAATAATCAATGAACTAATTTATATTTGCATAAAGTTTACACTTGACGAAGAATTTAAAAATACAGAGTTTTCCTCAGGCTTTCTTACTATCTTCATTCTACAGATGAGGAATCAGAAGCTCAGGGTGTTGGGCGCCTGGGTGGCTCAGTTGGTTAAGCGACTGCCTTCGGCTCAGGTCATGATCCTGGAGTCCCGGGATCGAGTCCCGCATCGGGCTCCCTGCTCGGCGGGGAGCCTGCTTCTCCCTCTGACCCTCCCCCCTCTCATGTGCTCTCTCTCATTCTCTCTCTCTCAAATAAATAAATAAAATCTTTAAAAAAAAAAAAGAAGCTCAGGGTGTTAATGCATTAGTTAAGTGTCTCAGGTCATATGAAGTGAAGGTGAGATTTCAACCAGGTATTCTGACACTAATACCCATTTTCTTCCAAAAACACCATGCTAGGCAGTGATCTGTGAGATAGAAGAAACCAATGAAATGAGTCATATGATTTCCCCAGTTTACAACCTGGAGAAACCTTCCAGGCTGCAACTCAGAGAACGTGAGTCCAGTTAGAGCCTAATTGTCTCCCTAAGATAAGCAGATGACACTAGAATTCTAGGGAGACCAAGGCAGTGAGAGTTCACAGGGCAGAGTACCAGAAAAGGAAGAGCTGCATAGAGCAAGCTCCAGAGATCAGTGAAGGGTTACCCTTGATCAAGTCTTCAACAAGTTACTTCTGAGCATACGTGTGTGAGGAAAGAAAAACAAGGAAAAGAACCACCTGATATTAGCAAAAGGAACAACCCCTAGAACTTCCACAATTCTTTCCCTCACTGCCAGTATGGAAAACTTCATAATCCAAAGGGAATCAGGCAGATGACTCAGAAGGGTATTTCCTCAGTAGTGGGGCAATTTGGCCCTACAATAATGGTACTAGACTAGCCTCACTAATGATCCCAGTTTTCCCTAAATGGGAAGGTTCCTGGGATGTAGAATGTTTAATTTAAGAACTGAGACAGTCCTAAGTAAATTGAATGAGTTGTTTGCCCTGAAAAATTCAAAAATATTAATAGAAATACAAAAATATCTAGAACTAAATAAGGAAAACTCACAAAATCTGACATTCAGAAAAATTAGCAGATAACAAAGAAGCAGGAAAATATGGCCCATATAACGAGAAAATTAAGTCAATAAAAATAGACCTAGAAATGATAGAGACTATAGAATCAGTAGGCAAGGATAGATTAAAAGTTATTATAACTGTACTCCATATATTCAAGAAGTTAAAGGAAAGAATGATCATGCTAAAAAGAGACATGGAAATATAAAAAAGAAACAGAATGTTTGGACTTCTAAAAATGAAAACACTGTATGAAGATGAAAAGTACAATGGATTTGGCTAACAGCAGATTAGATACCAAAAGAGAAAAGATAAGTGAATTTGAAATCATAAAACAGTCCAAGATGAAAGATGAAACACAAAAATTAAAAGGCTGAATACAGTGCACAACTTCACTGAGGTATAGGAAAACTTTAAACAGTTTTGATTCAATATACATGTAATTGCAATCCTTGAGAGAATGGAAGAAAGATGGGACAGAAAAGTTACTTAAAGCAATGATGGCTGAAAATTTTCCAGATTTGATAAAAATGATAAACCCACAGATCCAAGTTCAAAGAAATCCAGGCACAAGAAATAAGACAAAAGTCATACCATAATACATTATAGTGAAATTTCTTTATGAATCAATAAAGAAAAATCTTAAGAGAAGCTAGAGGCTAAAAGACATGTTACTTACAGAGAAACAAAGATTTGTCAAAAACAATGCAAGCCAGAGCACAGTGAAGAAATATCTTTCAGTGTTGAAGGGCAAATAAATTCAAACTAGAATTATATATCCAGCAAAAATATTTTTCACAAATGAAAGCAAAATAAATGATGTTTTCAGACACACAAAAGCCGCAAAATCAGCAACAGCAGATTTGTGCTACAATAAATGTTAAAAGTTATTTGGGAAGAAGAAAAATGATATCATAGCAAAATATGAACCTACACAAACTAATGAAAAGTACCAGAAATAACAACTACATGGGGAAATGTAAAATAATTTTTTCTCTTTTATTTAAATAAAAAGCTTGATTGTACTATCAAATCTTATAATAGAAATAAGATAATGGTTTAAAAAATAATACTGTAGGAGGGTGTAACATACATAGAAGCAAAATATACAATAACAGAAAGGCAAAGAGGAAGTGGGAGTACAACATAGTAAGGTTACTGTGATGCATATTAACTGGTATGACATTATTTAAAGGTAGACTATGATAAACCCTAAAGCAACTACTAACAAACAATTCAAAAAGTAATAGCTAATAAACTGATGATGGAGAAAATCATTTTAAAAATCCCCCCAAAAAACAAAAATTTAAAATTTAAAAAGTAAAAAAATTAATCCCAAAGAATGCAGAAAACAAGGAAAAAAAAAACAAAAAAAAAAAAAAAAGAAAAAGAAAGAAATGCAACATATAAAGAAATGTAAAAATCTGGTATATGTAAATCCAATCAGATTGATAATTATTCAATATAAACAGTCTAAGAACCAATGAAAAACCAGAAATTATAATTTTGGATAAAATAGCAAGATCCAACATGAAATAAAATATAAAGACACAAAATAGACTAAAAGAAAAAGCATTGGGAAAGATACACTCTGCTAAAAGTAGTCAAAAGGAAGCTGGAGTGGCTAATTTCTCATTAGATAAAGTAGACTTCATTAAAAAGTATTACTACAGATAGAGGGAGACATTTCCTGATTATAAATTATAATTTACATATCCAAGAACAGAATTTCAAAATACAAATATCAAAAACTGACAGAACTGCAAGGAGAAATATTCAAAACTCCAGTGATAGCTGGAGATTTATTCAACCTTCCTTAACAAGTGATAAAACAATTAGAAAATCAGTAAGAATATAGAAGATGAATAACACTGTCAAAACACTTGATCTAGGGGCGCCTGGGTGACTCAGTTGGTTAAGCGACTGCCTTCGGCTCAGGTCATGATCCTGGAGTCCTGGGATCGAGTCCCACATCGGGCTCTCTGCTCAGCAGGGAGTCTGCTTCTCCCTCTGACCCTCCTCCCTCTCATGCTCTCTGTCTCTCATTCTCTCTCTCAAATAAATAAATAAAATCTTTAAAAAAAAAAAAACAAAAAACAAAAAAAAACACTTGATCTAATTGACACAAAAACTCTACCCAACAGCATTTATTTCAAGTACACACATAATGTTTAGCAAGATATACTATATTCTGGGCCATGAAAAAGGAAAATGTATGGATAAAAGTGTGGATGAAATTTTAAAGACCAAATCATATAAATTCTCTGACCACAAAGGAAATTTTTTTTAAAAATCACTAACAAAAAGATATTTGCATAATCCCCAAAGATTTATTAACAGAATAACATACATAATAATAACCCATCAAAAGGAAAAATAGGAAGTATTTTGAATTGGGTTAAAACAAAAACACAATATATCAAAATCTGTTTGATGCTTCTAAAGCAATAATTACAGAGAAATTTATAGTAATTAACATCTTACATTACAATAAGAAAAAATGTATCAAATTAATGATATCAGTTTCCACTTTTAAAAAAGTAGGAAAATAAGAGCAAATTACAACAATTGTAAGAAGAAGAAAGAAAATAATAAAAATCAGAATGGAAATCAATAAAATGGATAATATAAAATGGGAGAAAATCAATGAAACCAAACTGGTTATTTGAAAAGATCAATAAAATCAAAAAACTTCTATCTAGCCTTATCAGTAAAGAAAAAGAGAGAAGACACAAATTATAAACATCAGCAATGTGAGGGGTGACATCATTTCAGATTCTACACATATTACAGGGATAATATGGAAATATTATGAACAACATTATGCCAATAAATTCAACACCATAAATGGAATTGGTCAATTCCAAAGATAAGACACATGAAAAGATGCTCAACATAATTATCATCAGGGAAATGCAAATCAAAACCACAATGAGATATCACTTCACACCTGTTAGAATGGCTAAAATCAAAAACTCAAGAAACAAGTGTTGACAAGGATGTGGAAAAAAGGCACCCTTGTGCACTGTTGGTGGGAATGCAAACTGGTGCAACCACTGTGGAAGACAGTATGGATGTTCCTCAAAAAATTGAAAATAGAACTACCTTAAGATCCCGTAATCACACTACTGGGTATTTACCCAAAGGATATGAAAACACTAATTCAAAGGGATGCATGCACTCTTATGTTTAGTGCAGCATTATTTACAATAGCCAGATTATGGAAGCAGCCCAAGTGTCCATCAATAGATGAATGGAAAACGAAGTGGTATATATATACAATGAAATATTATTCAGTCATAAAAGAGAATAAAATCTTGCCATTTACGACAACACAGATGGTGTTAGAAAGTATAATGCTAAGCAAAATAAGTAAGTCAGAGAAAGACAAATACCATGATTTCACTTATGAATTTAAGAAACAAAACAAACCAACAAAGGAGGAAAGAGAGAGAAAGAGAGTCAGAGAGAGAAAGAAACCAAAAAATAGACTTAATTATAGAGAACAGATGGTTACCAGAGGGGAGATGCATGGGTGAAATAGTTGAAGGGGATTAAGAGTACACTTACCTTGATGAGCACTTTAATAACATATGGACTTGTTGAATCGCTATATTGTACAACTGAAACTAATATAACACTGTATGTTAAATACACTGGAATGAATTTTTTGAGAGATAAGCAGGGAGAGGGAGGGGAAGGGAGAGAGAGAATCTCAAGCAGGCTCCATGCCCAGTACAGAGCCTGATGCAGGGCTTCATCTCTCAGCCCTAAGATCATGACCTGAGCCAACATCAGGAGTTGGATACCTAACCAACTGAGCCACACCAGCATCCCTGCAATTATATTTTTTTTAAAAAAAGGAAAAAAAAAAGAAAAGGAAAGGGAGAAAAGAAAATGAAGAAAAGGGAAGGAAAAGAAAAGAAACAAAATATTTAAGTTCATTTAAGGAGACATGGGTAATCAGAATGCCCCTGTATTTGTTGAAAAAATTAAAATTAGGCTTAAAAATTTTCTGCAAAGACCTAGATGACTACATGAGTAAATATTACCAAACATTTAAGGAAGAGATAATACCAATTATTCACAAGCTGTTCTAGAACACTGAAGAGGAAATAATATTTCCTAATGTATTTTATGAGGTCAGCATTACCTACAGATCAGATTGTGACAAATAAATTACAAGAAAGGAAAATAAATAAAAATAGACTTCTTGGATAAAGAAACAAAAAGTCTAGACATTTTAGTAGATTAAACCCAGGAATTTATACAAATGATAATACATCATGACCAAGTGGGGTTTATTAAAGGAAAACATCATGACCAAGTGGGGTTTATTAAAGGAAAACAAGGCCAGTTTTACAACGTAAGATCGATCGGTGCAATCCACTATATTAACTAACCAAAAATGATTAACTATAGATCATTGCAATACATGTAAAAATAAGCATTTAGCAGAATACATTTCTGATTAAAAATTTTCAGCAAACTAGGAGTAGAAACAAACTTTCTCAAGTGGATGTAGATGTAATGGACATCTACAAAAACATAAGTGTGAAGGACTAAATGTTATCCTCCTAAGAGCAGGAGTAAAACAAGAATGTCTACTCTCAAAATCTGTATTCAACATTATATGGGTGATCTAGCCATTTGGTTTTTTTTTTATTTTTTATTTTATTTTTATTCTTATGTTAATCCCGATACATTACATCATTAGTTTTAGATGAAGTGTTCCATGATTCATTGTTTGTGCATAACACCCGGTGCTCCATGCAGAATGTGCCCTCCTCAATACCCACCACCAGGCTAACCCATCCTCCCACACCCCTCCCCTCTAGAACCCTGTTTGTTTTTCAGAGTCCATCGTCTCTCATGGTTCGTCTACCCCTCCGATTTCCCCCGCTTCATTCTTCCCCTCCCGCTACCTTCTTCTTCTTTTTTTTTTTTTCTTAACATATATTGCATTATTTGTTTCAGAGGTACATATCTGAGATTCAACAGTCTTGCACAATTCACAGCGCTTACCAGAGCACATACTCTCCCCCATCCTTCCCACCCCACCCCCCACTCCAGCAACCCTCAGTTTGTTTCCTGAGATTAAGAATTCCTCATATCAGTGAGATCATATGATACATGTCTTTCTCTGTTTGACTTATTTCACTCAACATAATACCCTCCAGTTCCATCCACGTCGTTGCAAATGGCAAGATCTCATTCCTTTTGATGGCAGCATAATATTCCATTGTATATATATACCACCTCTTCTTTATCCATTCATCTGTCGATGGACATCTTGGCTCTTTCCACAGTTTGGCTATTGTAGACATTGCTGCTATAAACATCGGGGTGCACGTACCCCTTCGGATCCCTACTTTTGTATCTTTGGGGTAAATACCCAGTAGTGCAATTGCTGGATCATAGGGTAGCTCTATTTTCAACTTTTTGAGGAACCTCCATACAGTTTTCCAGAGTGGATGCACCAGCTTGCATTCCCACCAACAGTGTAGGAGGGTTCCCCTTTCTCCGCATCCCCGCCAACATCTGTCATTTCCTGACTTGTTAATTTTAGCCATTCTGACTGGTGTGAGGTGGTATCTCATTGAGGTTTTGATTTGGATTTCCCTGATGCCGAGCGATATTGAGCACTTTTTCATGTGTCTGTTGGCCATTTGGATGTCTTCTTTGGAAAAATGTCTGTTCATGTCTTCTGCCCATTTCTTGATTGGATTCTTTGTTCTTTGGGTGTTGAGTTGGATAAGTTCTTTATAGATTTTGGATACTAGCCCTTTATCTGATATGTCATTTGCAAATATCTTCTCCCATTCTGTCCGTTGTCTTTTGGTTTTGTTGACTATTTCCTTTGCTTTGCAAAAGCTTTTTATCTTGATGAAGTCCCAATAGTTCATTTTTGCCCTTGCCTCCCTTGCCTTTGGCGATGTTTCTAGAAAGAAGTTGCTTCGGCTGAGGTCAAAGAGGTTGCTGCCTGTGTTCTCCTTTAGGATTTGGATGGACTCCTGTCTCACATTGAGGTCTTTCAACCATTTGGAGTCTATTTTTGTGTGTGGTGTAAGGAAATGGTCCAGTTTCATTCTTCTGCATGTGGCTATCCAATTTTCCCAGCACCATTTGTTGAAGAGACTGTCTTTGTTCCATTGGACATTCTTTCCTGCTTTGTCAAAGATGAGTTGACCATAGAGTTGAGGGTCCATTTCTGGGCTCTCTATTCTGTTCCATTGATCTATGTGTCTGTTTTTGTGCCAGTACCATGCTGTCTTGATGATGACAGCTTTGTAATAGAGCTGGAAGTCCGGAATTGTGATGCCGCCGGCTTTGCTTTTCTTTTTCAACATTCCTCTGGCTATGCGGGGTCTTTTCTGGTTCCATACAAATTTTAGGATGATTTGTTCCATTTCTTTGAAAAAAGTGGATGGTATTTTGATGGGGATTGCATTGAATGTGTAGATTGCTCTAGGTAGCATTGACATCTACACAATATTTGTTCTTCCAATCCATGAGCATGGAACGTTTTTCCATTTCTTTGTGTCTTCCTCCATTTCTTTCATGAGTATTTTATAGTTTTTTGAGTACAGATCCTTTGTCTCTTTGGTTAGATTTATTCCTAGGTATCTTATGGTTTTGGGTGCAATTGTAAATGGGATCGACTCCTTAATTTCTCTTTCTTCTGTCTTGTTGTTGGTGTATAGGAATGCCACTGACTTCTGTGCATTGATTTTATATCCTGCCACTTGACTGAATTCCTGTATGAGTTCTAGCAGTTTTGGGGTGGAGTCTTTTGGGTTTTCTACATAAAGTATCATATCATCTGCAAAGAGTGAGAGTTTGACTTCTTCCTTGCCAATTTGGATGCCTTTGATTTCTTTTTGTTGTCTGATTGTTGTGGCTAGGAATTCCAATACTATGTTGAATAGCAGTGGTGATAGTGGACATCCCTGCCGCGTTCCTGACCTTAGGGGGAAAGCTCTCAGTTTTTCCCCATGGAGAATGATATTCGCTGTAAGTTTTTCATAGATAGCTTTTATGATATTGAGGTATGTACCCTCTATCCCTATACTCTGAAGAGTTTTGATCAAGAAAGGATGCTGTCCTTTGTCAAATGCTTTTTCTGCATCTATTGAGAGGATCATATGATTCTTGTTCTTTCTTTGTTAATGTATTGTATCACATTGATTGATTTGCGGATGTTGAACCAACCTTGCAGCCCAGGGATAAATCCCACTTGGTCATGGTGAATAATCCTTTTAATGTACTGTTGGATCCTATTGGCTAGTATTTTGGTGAGAATTTTTGCATCCATGTTCATCAGGGATATTGGTCTGTAATTCTCCTTTTTGATGGGGTCTTTGTCTGGTTTTGGGATCAAGGTAATGCTGGCCTCATAAAATGAGTTTGGAAGTTTTCCTTCCATTTCTATTTTTTGGAACAGTTTCAGAAGAATAGGTATTAATTCTTCTTGAAATGTTTGGTAGAATTCCCCTGGGAAGCCATCTGGCCCTGGGCTTTTGTTTTTTGGGAGATTTTTGATGACTGCTTCAATTTCCTTAGTGGTTATAGGTCTGTTCAGGTTTTCTATTTCATCCTGGTTCAGTTTTGGTAGTTGGTACATCTCTAGGAATGCATCCATTTCTTCCAGGTTATTTAATTTGCTGGCATAGAGTTGCTCATAATATGTTCTTATAATTGTTTGTATTTCTTTGGTGTTGGTTGTGATCTCTCCTCTTTCATTCATGATTTTGTTGATTTGGGTCATTTCTCTTCTCTTTTTGATAAGTCTGGCCAGGGGTTTATCAATCTTGTTAATTCTTTCAAAGAACCAGCTCCTAGTTTCGTTGATATGTTCTACTGTTCTTTTAGTTTCTATTTCATTGATTTCTGCTCTGATCTTTATTATTTCTCTTCTCCTGCTGGGTTTAGGCTTTAGTTGCTGTTCTTTCTCCAGCTCCTTTAGGTGTAAGGTTAGGTTGTGTACTTGAGACCTTTCTTGCTTCTTGAGAAAGGCTTGTATTGCTATATACTTTCCTCTTAGGACTGCCTTTGCTGCATCCCAAAGATTTTGAATAGTTGTGTTTTCATTTTCATTGGTTTCCATGTATTTTTTTAATTCTTCTTTAATTTCCTGGTTGACCCATTCGTTCTTCAGTAGGATGCTCTTTAGCATCCATGTATTTGAGTTCTTTCTGACTTTTGTCTTGTGATTGAGCTCTAGTTTCAAAGCATTGTCGTCTGAAAATAGGCAGGGAATGATTCCAATCTTTTGGTACCGGTTGAGACCTGATTTATGACCTAGGATGTGATCTATTCTGGAGAATGTTCCATGGGCACTAGAGAAGAATGTGTATTCCGTTGCTTTGGGGTGGAATGTTCTGAATATGTCTGTAAAGTCCATTTGGTCCAGTGTGTCATTTAAAGTCTTTATTTCCTTGTTGATCTTTTGCTTAGACGATCTGTCCATTTCAGTGAGGGGGGTGTTAAAGTCCCCCACTATTATTGTATTGTTGTCGATGTGTTTCTTTGCTTTTGTTATTAATTGGCTTATATAATTGGCTGCTCCCATGTTAGAGGCATAGATACTTACAATTCTTAGATCTTCTTGTTGGATAGATCCTTTAAGTATGATATAGTGTCCTTCCTCATCTCTTATTACAGTCTTTGGTTTAAAATCTAATTTGTCTGATAGAAGGATTGCCACCCCAGCTTTGTTTTGGTGTCCATTAGCATGGTAAATGGTTTTCCACCCCCTCACTTTCAATCTGGGGCTGTCTTTGGTTCTAAAATGAGTCTCTTGCAGACAGCATATCGATGGGTCTTGTTTTTTAATCCAGTCTGATAGCCTGTGTCTTTTGATTGGGGCATTGAGCCCATTTACATTCAGGGTAACTATTGAAAGATAGGAATTTAGTGCCATTGTATTGTCTGTAAGGTGACTGTTACCGTACATTGTCTGTGTTCCTTTCTGGTCTATGTTGCTTTTAGGCTCTCTCTTTGCTTAGAGGACCCCTTTCAAGATTTCCTGTAGGGCTGGTTTTGTGTTTGCAAATTCCTTTAGTTTTTGTTTGTCCTGGAAGCTTTTTATCTCTCCTTCAATTTTCAATGACAGCCTAGCTGGATAGAGTATTCTTGGCTGCATATTTTTCTCATTTAGTGCTCTGAATATATCCTGCCAGTCCTTTCTGGCCTTCCAGGTCTCTGTGGATAGGTCTGTTGCCAATCTAATGTTTCTACCCTTGTAGGTTACATATCTCTTCTCCCGAGCTGCTTTCAGGATTTTCTCTTTGTCTATGAGACTCGTAAGTTTTACTATTAGATGTCAGGGTGTTGACCTATTTTTATTGATTTTGAGAGGGGTTCTCTGTGCTTCCTGGATTTTCATGCCTGTTTCCTTCCCCAAATTAGGGAAGTTCTCTGCTATAATTTGCTCCATTATACCTTCTGCCCCTCTCTCTCTTTCTTCTTCTTCTGGGATCCCAATTATTCTAATGTTGTTTCGTCTTATGGTATCGCTTATCTCTCGAATTCTGCCCTCGTGATCCAGTAGTTGTTTATCTCTCTTTTTCTCAGCTTCTTTATTTTCCATCATTTCATCTTCTATATTACTGATTCTCTCTTCTGTCTCATTTATTCTAGCAGTTAGCGCCCCCATTTTTGATTGCACCTCATTAATAGCCTTTTTGATTTCTACTTGGTTGGATTTTAGTTCTTTGACTTCTCCAGAAAGGGTTTCTCTAATAACTTCCATATTTTTTTCAAGCCCAGCTAGTATCTTTAAAGTGATGATTCTGAACTCTAGATCTGACATCGTACTAATGTCTGTATTGAGTAGGTCCCTGCCAGTCGGTACTACCTCTTGTTCTTTTTGTTGAGGTGATTTTTTCCGTCTTGTCATTTTGTGCAGAGGAGAATAGATTAATGAGAGAACAAAATGCTAGCAGAGTAACAACGTCCCCAGAAAATATACTCTAAACAAATCAGAAAAAACCTGAAGCAGTGGGAAAAGAAAGGGAAAGAGAGAAAAAAGAAAAAGAAAAAAAAGAAAAAGATAAAGATAAAAACAAAAACAAACAAAACAAAACAACAACAACAGAAAAACCAGAATGTGATCAAATATGATCAGGCTGGTATATAGATCAGTGCCACACACTAGATTTGGGGTGTATTTTGGTCTTTTAGAAGAAAGTGCCTCCCAAAATTTTAAAGAAAGAAAAACTTATATATGTACAAAAATAAGGGTTGATCTGATGAAGGGATGGAATATGACTGTAAAGATGGAAATTATAAAAAATTTTATAAAAGGAATTGATAAGAAGTTGTTTGAAAAAAGAAAGAAGAGGATTTAAAAAAAGAAAAAAAAGGGAGAGGATGTGATCAGGCAGGGGAATAGAAAATACCATATACTAGAGATTTAGGGTATATTTTGATCTGTTAGAAGAAACTATCTCAAAATTTTAAAGAGAGAACAACTTATATATATAAGCCAAAAATACGGGTAACTACTATGAAGGGATAGAATATGACTCTAAAAATGAAAAATAAAAATGTTTTTTTTTTTTAAAAAAAGGGATGGATAAGATGTTGGTTGAAAAAGGGAAAAAGAAAAATTCAAAAAGAAAAAAAAAAGAAAAAAAGATAGTTAAAAAAAATTAACTTTGAAAGACTACAGAATCATGGTAAAAAAGCCATGAATTCTATGTGCAGTAGTCCCCTAGAGCTGGACTTCTGCCGTTCTCATTGATGGGTAAACTTGGTCTTGGCTGGCTGTTCTCGCTGATCTTCTGGGGAGGGGCCTGTTGCCGTGGTTTCCAAATGTCTTTGCCGGAGGCAGAATTGCCCCGCCCTTGCCCCTCCCGGCTAAGTAATCTCCCCGGGTTTGCTCTCCGGGGCTTTTGTTCCCTGCGAACTTTCCGTACAGCTTTGGAGGCAGAGAGTAAAAATGGCGGTCTCCCTATCTCCGCCGCGGAGGAGCCGAGAACTCGGGGCCCCGCTTCTCAGTGAGCCCCCAGAGAAAAGCCGTCAGTCACTCCCGTCTCCCCGTTCTCCGGCCGCACTCCGTGTTCACCCGGCCTGTGACCGCGCGTTTCTATCTCTGGCACCCGACCCCGGGTGGAGTCTCCAAACCCAGCAGATCCCTGCGGTGCGCTCCCGCGCCTCTCCTCCCAGGGGAAGAAGGTGAGTCTCCCCGGATCTGCCACTTGTTGGGTCCCTGCTGGAGGAGCAGTGGCCCGACTGTGCCACGGATCACGGTTTATGGCAACCCCGAGCTGAGAGCCTGCGCCTGGGCTCCGCCTCTGCAGCCGGCTTCCCTGCTCCGTTACCTGGGAGCTCTGCCACACTCAGGCACCCCCGGTCTTTCTGTGACCCCGAGGGTCCTGAGACCACACTGTCCCGGAGGGTTCCACCCCCCGCTTAGCCACCAGAGTGACGTCCCTCAGTGGAGCAGACTTTTAAAAGTTCCGATTTTGTGTCCCAGGGCTCTATCACTTGCCAGAAGCGGCCGCCGGAGGTCCCTCCCCCGCCGTCTATCCTCCCGAATATCGCCTCTGATTTACTTCTCCACACGTCCTACCTTCCAGAAAGTGGTCGCTTTTCTGATGAGAGAGTTGTTGCTCTTCTTTTCTTCGATCTCCTGTTGAGTTTGTAGGTGTTCAGAATGGTTTGATCCCTATCCAGCTGAATTCCTGAGACCAGACGAAATCCAGGTCTCCTACTCCTCCACCATCTTGCTCCGCCCCCTGATCTAGCCATCTGAATAAGGCAAGAAAAAAATAATGAATATCAATCAAACAGTGGTCACATGTGAAGTCAAATACCTTTGCATTCCTACTGCCTTGGAGAAAGAACACATCTGAACTGTTGAGGACCAATGATACTGCCCCTAGATTTAGATCTTCAGTGAAGATACTCTCCAAACTTGACATCCCTATTCAAGTTTTCATTCTTACCTATAGACAAGAGGCTGCCTCCAGCTATAAATGGCTAAATCCTCCTGTGGTCTTCCTAAGGCTGTGGCTTTGTGCAGTGTTTCAACCATATTCATAAAACCCCAGGGCACCCAACTTCAGAAAAGCTTCTAAGAATTTAGGGAAAAGATGACAGTATGAAAATGATCCAAACAAGTGCCTAAAGGGAAAGACCAGGCACACTCTAAAATGAGTATCTGGGTTCATTTTATCATTTCCTAAAACATATTTTATGTTCAAAATGCAAGAAGGGATATTCTGCCATAATATAGTTCTACCTCACTTAACTTGGAAAAGACTCATATTTTTTTTAATTTAATTTTATTATGTTATGTTAATCACCATACATTACATCATTAGTTTTTCATGTAGTGTTCCATGATTCACTGTTTGCGTATAACACCTAGTGCTCAATTCAGTATGTGCCCTCTTTAATACCCATCACCAGGCTAACCCATCCTCCCAGCCCCCTCCCCTCTAGAACCCTCCGTTTGTTACTCAAAGTCCATAGTCTCTCATGGTTCGTCTCCCCCTCCGATTTACCCCCCTTCATTCTTCCCTTCCTACTGTCTTCTTCTTCTTTTTTTTTTTAACATATAATGTATTATTTGTTTCAGAGGTACAGGTCTGTGATTCATCAGTCTTACACAATTCACAGTGCTCACCATAGCAGATACCCTCCCCAATGGCTATCACCCAGTCACCCCATCCCTCCCACCTCCCCACCACTCCAGCAACCCTCAGTTTGTTTCCTGAAATTAAGAATTCCTCAAATCAGTGAGATCATATAATACATGTCTTTCTCTGATTGACTTATTTTGCTCAGCATAATACCCTCTAGTTCCATCCACATCGTTGCAAATGTCAAGATTTCAGGGGTTTTTTGATGACTGCATAATATTCCATTGTATATATATACCACTTCTTATTTATCCATTCATCTGTCGATGGACATCTTGGCTCTTTCCACAGTTTGGCTATTGTTCACATTGCTGCTATAAACCTTTGGGTGCACATACCCCTTCGGATCACTACATTTCTATCTTTGGGGTAAATACCCAGTAGTGCAATTGCTGGATCATATGGTAGCTCTATTTTCAACTTTTTGAGGAACCTCCATACTGTTTTCCAGAGTGGATGCACCAGCTTGCATTCTCACAGTGTAGAAGGGTTCCCCTTTCTCCGCATCCTCACCAACATCTGTCATTACCTGACTTGTTAATTTTAGCCATTCTGACTGGTGTGAGGTGGTATCTCACTGAGGTCTTGATTTGGATTTCCCTGATGCCGAGTGATGTTGAGCAGTTTTTCATGTGTCTGTTGGCCATTTGGATGTCTTCATTGGAAAAATGTCTGTTCATATCTTCTGTCCATTTCTTGATTGGATTCTTTGTTCTTTGGGTGTTGAGTTGGATAAGTTCTTTATAGATTTTGGATACTAGCCCTTTATCTGATATGTCATTTGCAAATATCTTCTCCCATTCTGTCCGTTGTCTTTTGGTTTTGTTGACTGTTTCCTTTGCTGTGCAAAAGCTTTTTATCTTGATGAAGTCCCAATAGTTCATTTTTGCCCTTGCTTCCCTTGCCTTTGGCGATATTTCAAGGAAGAAGTTGCTGCGGCTGAGGTCGAAGAGGTTGTTTCCTGTGTTCTCCTCTAGGATTTTGATGGACTCCTGTCTCACATTTAGGTCTTTCATCCATTTTGAGTCTATTTTTGTGTGTGGTGGAAGGAAATGGTCGAGTTTCATTCTTTTTCATGTGGCTGTCCAATTTTCCCAGCACCATTTGTTGAAGACACTGTCTTTTTTCTATTGGACATTCTTTCCTGCTTTGTCGAAGATGAGTTGACCATAGAGTTGAGGGTCCACTTCTGGGCTCTCTATTCTGTTCCATTGATCTATGTGTCTGTTTTTGTGCCAGTACCATACTTTCTTGATGATGACAGCTTTCTAATAGAGCTTAAAGTCCGGAATTGTGATGCCACCGGCTTTGCTTTTCTTTTTCAACATTCCTCTGGCTATGCAGGGTCTTTTCTGGTTCCATACAAATTTTTGGATTAATTGTTCCATTTCTTTGAAAAAAGTGGATGGTATTTTGATAGGGATTGCAATAAATGTGTAGATTGCTCTAGGTAGCATTGCCATCTTCAGAATATTTGTTCTTCCAATCCATGAGCTTGGAACATTTTTCCATTTCTTTGTGTCTTCCTCAATTTCTTTCATGAGTATTTTATAGTTTTCTGAGTACAGATTCTTTGCCTTTTTGGTTAGGTTTATTCCTAGGTATCTTATAGTTTAGGGTGCAATTGTAAATGGGATCAACTCCTTAATTTCTATTTCTTCTATGTTGTTGTTGGTGTATAGGAATGCCACTGATTTCTGTGCATTGATTTTATATCCTGCCACTTTACTGAATTCCTGTATGAGTTCTAGCAGTTTTGGGGTGGACTCTTTTGGGTTTTCCACATCAAGTATCATATCATCTGCAAAAAGTGAGAGTTTGACTTCTTCTTTGCTGATTCGGATGCCTTTGATTTCTTTTTGTTGTCTGATTGCTGTGGCTAGGACTTCCAGTACTATGTTGAATAGCAGTGGTGATAGTGGACATCCCTGCCGCATTCCTGACCTTAGGGGGAAAGCTCTCAGTTTTTCCCCATTGAGAATGATATTTGCTGTGGGTTTTTCATAGATGGCTTTTATGATATTGAGGTATGTACCCTCTATCCCTACATTCTGAAATATTTTAAACAAGAAAGGATGCTGTACTTTGTCAAATGCTTTTTCTGCATGTATTGAGAAGATCATATGGTTCTTATTCTTTCTTTTATTAATGTATTTTATCACATTGATTGATTTGTGGATGTTGAACCAACCTTACAGCCCAGAAATAAATCCCACTTTGTCGTGGTAAATAATCCTTTTAATGTACTGTTGGATCCTATTGGTTAGTATTTTGGTGAGAATTTTTGCATCCATGTTCATCAAGGATATTGGTCTGTAATTCTCCTTTTTGATGAGGTCTTTGTCTGGTTTTGGGATCAAGGTAATGCTGGCCTCATAGAATGAGTTTGGAAGTTCTCCTTCCATTTCTATTTTGGAATAGTTTCAGAAGAACAGGTATTACTTCTTCTTTAAACGTTTGGTAGAATTCCCCTGGGAAGCCATCTGGCCCTGGGCTCTTGTTTGTTGGGAGATTTTTGATGACTGCTTCAATTTCCTTAGTGGTTATGGGTCTGTTCAGGTTTTCTATTTCTTCCTGGTTCAGTTTTGGTAGTTGATACATCTCTAGGAATGCATCCATTTCTTCCAGGTTATCTAATTTGCTGGCATAGAGTTGCTCATAATATATTCTTATAATTGTTTTTATTTCGTTGGTGTTGGTTTTGACCCCTTCTCTTTCATTCATGATTTTATTTATTTGGATCATTTCTCTTTTCTTTTTGATAAGTCTGGCCTGGGGTTTATCAATCTTATTCTTTCAAAGGATCAGTTCCTGGTTTCGTTGATCTGTTCTACTGTTATTCTGCTCTGATCTTTATTATTTCACTTCTTCTGCTGCGTTTAGACTTTATTTGCTGTTCTTTCTCCAGCTCCTTTAGGTGTAGGGTTAGGTTATGTATTTGAGACCTTTCTTATTTCTTGAGAAAGGCTTGTATTGCTATATACTTTCCTCTTAGGACCACCTTTCTGCATCCCAAAGATTTTGAACAGTTGTGTTTTCATTTTCATTTGTTTCCATGAATTTTTTAAATTCTTCTTTAATTTCCTGGTTGACCCATTCATTCTTTAGTAGGATGCTCTTTAGCCCCCTTGTGTTTGAGTTCTTTCTGACTTTCCTCTTGTGATTGAGCTCTAGTTTCAAAGCATTGTGGTCCGAAAATATGCAGGGATTGATCCCTATCTTTTGGTACTGGTGGAGACCTGATTTGTGACCTAGGATGTGATCGATTCTGGAGAATGTTCCATGGGCACTAGAGAAGAATGTGTATTCTGTTGCTTTGGGATGGAATGTTCTGAATATGTCTGTGAAGTCCATTTGGTCCAGTGTGTCATTTAAAGTCTTTATTTCCTTGTTGATCTTTTGCTTGGATGATCTGTCCATTTCTGTAAGGGGGGTGTTGAAGTCCCCTACTATTATTGTATTGTTGTCAATGTGTTTCTTTGATTTTGTTATGAATTGGCTTACATAATTGGCTGCCCCCCTGTTAGGGGTATAGATATTTATATATCTATATAGATAAAGATATTGTTAGATCTCCTTGTTGGATAGACCCTTCAAGTGTGATATAGTTTCCTTCCTTATTTGTTATTATAGACTTTGGTTTAAAATCTAATATGTCTGATATAAGGATTGCCACCCCAGCTTTCTTTTGATGTCCATTAGCATGGTAAATGGTTTTCCACCCCCTCACTTTGGATCTAAAATTAGTTTCTTGCAGACAGCATATCAATGGGTCTTATTTTTTATCCAATCTGATAGCCTATGTCTTTTAATTGGTGCATTTAGCCCATTTACATTTAGGGTAACTATTGAAAGATATGAATTTAGTGCCATTGTATTGCCTCTAAGGTGACTGTTACTGTATATTGTCTCTGTTCCTTTCTGGTGTTTGTTACTTTTAGGGTCTCTCTTTGCTTAGAGGACCCCTTTCAAGATTTCTTGTAGGGCTGGTTTTGTGTTTGCAAATTCTTTTAATTTTTGTTTGTCCTGGAAGCTTTTTCTCTCTCCTTCTATTTTCAATGATAGCCTAGCTGGATAGAGTATTCTTGGCTGCATATTTTTCTCATTTAGTGCTCTGAATATATCCTGCCAGTCCTTTCTGGCCTGCCAGGTCTCTGTGGATAGGTCTGTTGCCAATCTAATGTTTCTACCCTTGTAGGTTACAGACCTCTTGATCCGAGCTGCTTTCAGGATTTTCTCTGTGTCTCTGAGACTCGTAAGTTTTACTATTAGATGTCAGGGTGTTGACCTATTTTTATTGATTTTGAGAGGGGTTCTCTCTGCCTCCTGGATTTTGATGCCTGTTTCCTTCCCCAGATTAGGGAAGTTCTCTGCTATAATTTGCTCCAATATACCTTCTGCCCCTCTCTCTCTTTCTTCTTCTTTAGGGATACCAATTATTCTAAGATTGTTTCATCTTATGGTATCACTTATCTCTCAAATTCTGCCCCCTGTGATCCCGTAGTTGTTTATCTCTCTTTTTCTCAGCCTCTTTATTCTCCATTATTTGGTCTTCTATATCACTAATTCTCTCTTCTGCCTTATTTATCCTAGCAGTTAGAGCCTCCATTTTTTATTGCACCTCATTAATAACCTTTTTGATTTTGATGTGGTTAGATTTTAGTTCTTTTATTTCTCCAGAAAGGGTTTCTCTAGTATCTTCCATGCTTTTTTCAAGTCCAGATAGTATCTTTATAATCGTCATTCTGAACTCTAGTTCCGACATTTTACTAATGTCCATATTGATTAGGTCCCTGGCAGTCAGTACTGCCTCTTGTTCTTTTTTTTTTTTTTGAGGTGAGTTTTTCAACCCTGTCATTTTATCCAGAGTAGAATAGATGAATGAGAGAACAAAATGCTAACAGGGTAACAACAACCCCAGAAAAATATACACTAAAAAAATCAGAGGAGACCCCAAACTGGAGGGAAAAGAAATGGAAAGAAAGAAAAAAAAAAAAGAGAATATGATCAAATATGATCAGGCTGGTGCATTGTTCAGTGCCACACACTAGATTTGGGGAGTATTTTGGTCTGTTAGAAGAAAGTGTCCCAAAATTTTAAAGAAAGAAAAACTTATATATGTACCAAAATAAGGGTAAATACGATGAAGGGATGGAATATGACTGTAAAGATGAAAATTATAAAATATTTTATAAAAGGAATTGATAATATAAGTTGGTTGAAAAAAGAAAGAGAAATTTAAAAAAAAAGGGAGGGATGTGATCAGGCAGGAGACTAGAACAAAACCATACACTAGAGATTTAGCATATATTTTGGTCTGTTAGAAGAAACTGTATCCCAAAATTTTAAAGAGAGAACAACTTATATATATACCAAAAATAAGGTTAAGTACAGTGAAGGGATAGACTATGACTCTAAAAATGAAAAATAAAAAAGATTTTTTACAAAGGGATTGATAAGATGTTGGTTGAAAAAGGGAAAAAGAAAAATTTAAAAAAATAGCAAAAGGAAAAGAAAATTAAAAAAAAAATTTAAAGACTAAAGAATCATGGTTAAAAAAAGCCATAAATTCTATTCAGTATTCCCCTAGCTCTGGAGTTCTGCCGTTCTCATTGATTGGTAAACTTGGTCTTGGCTGGCTGTTCTTGCTGATCTTCTGGGGGAGGGGCCTGTTGCCGTGGTTCTCAAATGTCTTTGCTGGAGGCAGGATTACCCCGCCCTTGCCAGGTCCGGGCTAAGTAATCTGCTCGGGTTTGCTCTCGGAAGCTTTTGTTCCCTGCAAACTTTCAGTACATCTTTGGAGGACGAATGTGAAAATGACGGCCTCCCAATCTCTGCCCCGGGGGAGCCGAGAACTCGGGCCCACTCCTCAGTGCGCCCCCAGAGAAAAGCAGTCAGTCACTCCTGTCTTCCCTGTCTCGGGCTGCACTCCATGCTCACCCGGCCTGTGACTGAGCATTTCTATCTGTGGCACACAACCCCACGTGGAGTCTCCAAACCCAGCAGATCCCTGCGGTGGGCTCCAGCGCCGCTCCTCCCGGGGGAGGAAGGGGAGTCTCCATGGATCTACCGCTTGTTGGGTCCCTGCTGGAGGAGCAGTGGCCCGACTGTGCCGTGGATCTTGGTTTATGGCAACCCCGAGCTGAGAGCCCGCACCTCGGCTCCATCTCTGCAGCCAGCTTCCCCGCTCCGATACCTGGGAGCTCTGCCACACTCAGGCACCCCCAGTATTTCTATGCCCCGAGGGTCCTGAGACCACACTGTCCCAGCGAGGGTACCACCTCCCGCTTAGCCACTGGAGCGACGTCCCTCAGAGGAGCCAACTTCTAAAAGTTCCGATTTTGTGCTCCCTGGCTCTATCACTTGCCAGAAGCGGCCAACGGAGGGCCCTTCCCCCACTGTCTATCCTCCCAAATATCACCTCAGATTCACTTCTCCCCACGTCCTACCTTCCAGAAAGTAGTCACTTTTCTGTTCAGAGAGTTGCTGCTATTCTTTTCTTTGATCTCCTCACACAGTTTCTGCAGATCAGGAACCTGAGAGCAGCTTAGCTGTTGGTTTTGGGCCTTTGAGCTGTGCTGCAGTCATCTGAAGACTTGACTGGGGGCTGGAGGATGCACTTCTAAACCCACTCACATGGCTGTTGGCAGGGGGCTTCAATTCCTCACCACATGGGCCACTCCTCACAATGTGACAGCTGACCTCCCTCATAGTGAGTGATCTTGTGTTTTTGGCTAATGTTTAAAAGTGACTTTTTCATATATTTATGTCACAAAACTCCCGTGCACTCCAGCGAGGAACACGACCCCGGACCACAACTCAGACTCAGATATTATCTTAAGAAAAAACAACTCTTTGTCTACCATGCAATCAATCTTTTTTGTCTTAACACTTCTTCTCCTCTTGCATTATCTCCTCCCAGTAGAGATTTTTGGCATTAGTGGACACTAAAACTTAACCATCATCTGTCCTTTTCATGGAGCTCCCAATTGTGTTCTCCCAACCCATTTGAGCTAATGACCTCTGGAAAACCTGCAGCCAGTTAGAACCCAGGGAATCAGCACCTGTGATGGTTTTGTTAACCCAGAGAGGTTTCAAGAAATTCTCTGGAGCTTTCTATCAATGACCCTAATTGCATCCTCTTGTATTGCCATAAAACATAATTAAGAGAAAGGAGGCATTTAATCAAATACTACATGTATTTGCTGCATTGCTTGTGAAGAAGCTGGTTAGGCAGAGTGACGATAAGATCTGCTTAATATTTTTATATAGTGCTCAAAACTAGCAATCCTTAATTAATTTATTTTTTAGTCTGGAAATTAAGGATGAATAACGATCTCCCAATTGCCCTTCACAATCATGATTCAGCTTGAAGAGTTAATAAGCCACCTTCGATACCCCACCCCCTTCCCTGAACAGACATTTTTTCCGCATGGATGAACACAAAGAAATAATCAGATAGGAGATTTTTCTTCTAAATTAGGCCTCTTGTTTGTAAACTGAAAGAGTGCTAATGCAGTTCAAACTCAGCTATGCACCACACATGCCCATTCTGCCCAGGCTTATTACAAAGAGCAGGAGAATTGAAGGTTTTGTTCTATTCTTCAGGCTCTTTCTGTGTGAGAGGCCATTCAAGCAATCGGGTACTTCTCCCTCACTCTCTTTCTCTCTTGGCCCCTCTCTCACACACTCCCTTTCCCTGTATAATGCCAGCATTAGAGGCAAGCCGCGGGCTGCGAGCATGCTTTGATGTCGACCTCTTGCTGCCTGCGTTGGTGGGTGAGTAGCAGAGCAATGAGGGTATGTGTGGGACAGAGCGGGATGAAAGGAGGGGCGACTGGAGCCCATAATGCAGATGGATTCATGCCTGTTCACTTAGATTCTTCGGGAAGAAAAATGCCAAGCCTTGTGATTACAGAGGTTATGAATCAGCTAAACCTCAGGAATTAAAACAACACTGCCTGACATAAAGAATCAAATTATTGTTCAGGATTTGGGGGAAAGAAAGAAAGAAAAGGAAGGAAGGAAGGAAGGAAGGAAGGAAGGAAGGAAGGAAGGAAG